>NC_056726.1:1784200858-1784275858 GCF_019279795.1 Protopterus annectens | reverse complement strand
AAGACTTTATGTTATTAATTTAACTGCACTGTAATAGATCCTATTTACTTATGTTATATCACATGAATCTCTATGAACAGTCTTACTTACTGTGTTCATTTTTTTATTGATCTTCTAACTTTTTGGACTGTACTGACCTTTTGTAGTCTATTTCATTCACCGATCTTAATAGGTCTGTCCATCTGTCCTATTAAAATCAAAGAAACTGTTTTCTTGGATAATTTTCTTCTAAACTGAGAGCACATTCTTTGTTCTCCATTTCCTGTGTGCATTCTATAGAAAGTTCCAGAGCATCTTCCTGTGCAACATTGTTTTCATTTACTAATCTGCTTAAGTTCACAGATTAGTACTACGCTAACTGCCCTTGTGGCCCATTTAAAGCCTAGCCAATTACCCCATGTAAGAAACAAACCCCGCACCTTGTGTCTGTAAGGTAAACACCTTAACCATTATACCAACCTCCCGCCGTTCTCTTTTCCCTTGTTAAAAAGAACTTTGCTATACAACAATTCTTGTACTTTTCTTGATTTTTTTCGCATAACTCTTTCTTTGCCAAGGTACTTCCTATAATTATGTTCTAAATCTTCCAATGCATCATTATATGTCCTTTTCTAATTTTTTTATCTACTTTTCTCACATCATATTGGCACTGTAAAAACATTTTTTATAATTTTCCTTAAATATTATCCACCATTCAAACCAAGTTTTATAAAATGTTCTCATAGCAACATGATCTTTCCATAACTGTATTATTAATCTCTTTCCTTCTTCATTCCATGCTTTCTCATTTATCATTGTTATTTCTTTGCCTTACATGTATGTGTGTATACAGATTATTTTATATATATATATATATATATATATATATATATATATATATATATATATATATATAGTTTACCATGTGTGTATATATATGGTTTACCATGATAAGGTTGAATGCACTAATATCAAACGTGCATTCAACCAAAAAATAACATCTAAATAACATCTAAACCCAACATATCTAAAGAGAGGAATGTCAAAAATAGTTTGCACTAAAAAATACATTCCAGAATATTAACATTCCCCTCTTTCAGATATGACACTCCCCTCTGCTATTTTGCAGGGGGGTTATGCCTCCCTGCACCCCCACCCCCCTACTTAAACATACCAACTCTGAGATCGCACTACAGTGAGGAAATGGGCTACTCCCTGTTTCTCACTGAAGCACGACCTCCCTTCCACAGTCTCAGTATGCACTTTCTTGACTAACCTCGTTCGACCGCTCGTCCTTCGATTTCCTGCCCCGTATGAACCGTGACTTCGCACATCAGCCGTTCGATGTCCTGCACTTCGGGTAAGTGATATCAACCCTATACATATATTGATCGACACCCATTTAGTCGACAGCTCATTTGGTGGACAACCAGCATTCAAGGCACTTAACAGGGATTTGTCCCCCTCACCACTGTTGTGCGACCCTGGAGTGGTTATAGACCCTGGAGTTATTATATATAGTTGGGGGGGTGTGGGGGGCAAAGCCCCCCACCTATTTTCATTTAAAAGCATGAAAATACAAGAAAAACTACACATTTTAAACAACCCCCTAACTATATATAACAACTATAAAATAATATACTTCAGTTCTATACATACTCCTTTTGTAAGGCCATGTATTTTTGTCCCATAGTTTTAACTTACCACATCTTATAATTTCTAACATTTTCCTTATATCATTTCCTTTCTTGTTACACTTGCCACTTAAATAACAATTAAAGTCTCCTGTTATAATAATATGCATATTTATCACTACACAGTCTAAAATCTGATGAAATAAGTTTTCCATTTATTTACAATTAGTGTAAGCATATAATGTTATAATTCTTTATACTTGTTCTTTACATTTAAATCTACAACGGTTAATTTTCCCATCTACAACGGTTAATTTTCCCATTGTTATTAAAGTTGTATCTAATATTTTTCTGTCTTTCTACAGAATACAGCTATTCCAGAACAGCTCTCATTTCCCAAATTCCAAACTATATTTCCTTCCTACAAATTCTCCGTTTTTAATCTTTCTTCATTTGTTATAAAACTTGTGTCTTCTAATATAATTACATCTATATCACATGTATTACACCCATACCTCTCAACCTCTTAGTGCAAAAAATCTGGACAATGGCTGACAAAATGGGGGGACAAGGCGCAAAAAGCTTAGAAAGTTGCTAGAGTAATAGGATTTGTTTTAACATACATTTTCTGAAGGAACTGAAGTCTAAAACTCAAATGTATGTCATTATTTAGTGACTTCATTCCTCAGATCATTCCAGTAATTTGTCAGAAAAATGCAGATTTTATGAGGATGAGACCAAAAATCTGGACATTCTGTGAAAATCTGTACAGATGAGAGGTATGATTACACCACTCCAAAATCCCTAATATTCTTAATATATTCTTAACACTATTCACCTTTAGAGAAAAGCAATCTAAAATGTTCATTTTCCCCTTGCCTTAGATTCATGGTTCCATAAGTGCATAAGTAATTATTAGCTTTCTTAATAAGCCATTCTAAGCCTCGCCAGTTTCCCTCCCACAGGTGAAAATCAGGCATTGTACCCTGTGTGTCTGTCAAACAACTTAACTACTGTACCAACCCCCCCCAGTCACTAGCTGCATATATTACTTTTCATATTTTTTTTTTCTTTTATACTTATCTTTTTAAATGTTCTTTATTTTTATAGATTTTATTTCTTCTGACTACCTTGCAAGTTATGTCTTCCTCACTTATTTCAGAACCTTCTATGTCCTATTTTTTTCTCTTCTATTTTTGCTACTTCTAAAATTTCATCTCTTTGTTCGTTTTCTTCTCTTTTATCCTATTTTCATTTTTGTATTCCACCCATAAATGTCCAATATTGTTACATTTATAACATTTCAATTCACATTTTTGCATCATGCCCTATTTCCCCACAGATGTAATATTTTATTTTGTCACAGTTACTTATTAAATGTCATTTTCACAAAAAACATGCCCCAGTATTTTACAATACCCCTATTCCCTTCCACATTTATCATGCTTAGTATTGTGCATAATTTTTTCTTGTGCTATTTTTAACAACACATTACACTCCCAGCCACGAGTCTATAAACCCCTTTTGTCATAAATTTTAGAAAACTTTAAGAACTATTGGTCATTGCAAATGTCCTTTCAAAGTCTTTTTCTACCTCTCTTTCTAATTTTACATGAATTTTCTTTTTTGTTCCTTTTTTAAATGTTTTTATCACTTATATACCGAGTTACACTGTTTCGAAAATTTTCCATTGAAAAACCATCTCAGATATAATGTCACAAAATGTATCTTTGCTAATAAGAATAAATGCTCTTACCTCATGTGCTATTAAATTGTCCCACACTTCATACCTGTCCATCTATTTGTCTTCTTTTCTTTGAAACCTTTTGCAAGTACTTCGGTTTTTCATTTTCTTCTTCCTTCTTTTACTTTCTCTGCACGTTTTCATTTCCATTTCACCACTAATCTTCAAGATTGTCTCTGCATCATCCTTTTGTATTTTCTCCACAATGTCCCCCAGGATACATCATCCTTTTGTATTTTCTCCACAGTTTCCCCCAGGATACATCATCCTTTTGTATTTTCTCCACAGTGTCCCCCAGGATACATCATCCTTTTTGTATTTTCTCCACAATGTCCCCAAGATGCATCATCCTTTTGCATTTTCTCCACAGTTTCCCCCAGAATACATCATCCTTTTGTATTTTCTCCACAGTGTCCCCCAGGATACATCATCCTTTTGTATTTTCTCCACAGTGTCCCCCAGGATACATCATCCTTTTTGTATTTTCTCCACAATGTTCCACAGGATACATCATCCTTTTGTATTTTCTCCACAGTGTCCCCCAGGATACATCATCCTTTTGTATTTTCTCCACAATGTCCCCCAGGATACATCATCATTTTGTATTTTCTCCACAATGTCCCCCAGGATACATCATCATTTTGTATTTTCTCCACAATGTCCCCCAGGATACATCATCCTTTTGTATTTTCTCCACAATGTCCCCCAGGATACATCATCCTTTTGTATTTTCTCCACAATGTCCACCAGGATACATCATCCTTTTGTATTTTCTCCACAGTGACCCCCAGGATACATCATCCTTTTGTATTTTCTCCACAATGTTCCCCAGGATACATCATCTTTTTGTATTTTCTCCACAGTGTCCCCCAGGATACATCATCCTTTTGTATTTTCTCCACAGTGACCCCCAGGATACATCATCCTTTTGTATTTTCTCCACAATGTCCCCCCAGGATACAACTCCTTCATTTTGTGGCTCACTCTGCATTGCCATTTCTTTAAGTAAACCATACCACTGAAAGTCTTGGCCAACATATGAAAGGTTACTGTAATATTATTTAAGGTCTTAAATAGTATGTTATTTGTTAGGAAACAAGGAGGCATATGCCAGCTAACAAGAAATGAAAAAATGAAAACACCACTTTGATATATGCAATTAAGTTAGTTACCGAGAACTGTTTAAAAACAGTTATAAAAATTATGAACAGTTTTACATATCTGCATTAACATATCAGAAGTGGAGTGCAATACCTCAGTTAATGGGGTCTAAGCAACCAGTAGGTATTAGAAAACGAACAATGGTAAATAATCTGTGTAAGAGAAACATAGCAAATAGTTGATGTACGCCATGTTAATATCAACATTACTTAAATGCCAACAGTAATCTTGCGAAAAAGTAGTTCATGGGTTAGGAAGCAGGGTGACATCTGAATGCTTACAGGATGTGGTAGGTACCCCTAGTTATAATATCAGTGTGGTACATACAGGGCCTAATTTAATCAAGGTGTGTTTGCGGAAGGTTATTAAAAATAATGAAATATTTTACAAGTTTACATTAAAAGACAATAAGTAGCATGTGACAATGACATGCAAGTGGGGCCAACACAAGCAGTAGTATTAGAAGAAAAAGTAACACTGAACACACAGGTCTGGACATACATGTCAGACAAACATGGACATAGATACAAAGTCGCTGAGAAGTAATTACATTTTAATGACATACTAATTTTGAGACTAAAACCTTATGAAAGATAGACTGAGAAAGGTATACCAAATTGTCATCTAAAAGTTGACATAATTTGCTACGCATGTACAGTAAAACTGTCAGCATTGGGTGTACATGGCTGAGGTTATAAAGAAATGCTCACAAAAAGTTATGCAAAAAAGTGACATTTTTGCACTGTAACATTATGCAGAAATGTAGCATTATACGGTCATGTATAGGGTAGCATATACCAACTGTGGGTGTTAATCAAGAGACTGACACTAAATTATGGTGGGTAATATGAAAGTTACCATAGATACAAGTGTTTGTTTAATACAGCAGTAACTGAATATTATATGTATATTTTTTATATATACTAGCATGAATATTAAATGCTGTGTGGCTTATGGGAAAATAACCACTGCAGACTTACACACAGCATAATGTCACACAATTTTCTCTCTCATAGTTGTCACCTAATATGCAAGGTTTTTGTACCTTGACATTACTGTTTTAGAAATATTCTGAAACTATGACATGCATAATTTACATTTTACAATATCCTAAAACAGCAGTGTACCACCCAACCTGATAATATATCACAAGCTCACAAGAGACAAAATTATCTTATTGATATACTAAGTCTAACTTGCATATTTACAGCAATATAACTTTTTTGAGCATTCTACCAATTTTGGCAAGTAAAACATTCTTTTCTGGGGTTGGTGTAATGGTTGAGGTGTTTACTTTACAAACATAAGGTATAAGGCTTGATTCTCAACTTTGGTCACTGTTTAGTTATTGCCTAGGCATGCAACAGTCTGCAAACTTATTGTGTAGTATTTAACTATTTAATAAAAATATAAATTCAGATCCACCAATCACAACTTTATTAATACCAGTGTATAGTCTAGTGTCTAAAAAAAACTTTTGTATTTTGTACTTTTTTTTTTAAACTCGCACTGTTTATGAGATACTACAACTCATATGAATACAAAGTTATGTTCTAAGTTGACAATCTGAGAGAACGTCTTCCAGAAAGCAAGAGGTTTCCAGGCTTAAGCAAGGGGATTGATTAGCTTCCTGTTCCTCAGAAGTGAATAAATTAATATATCGATCTTCAACAAAAACTTTGATCCTAAAGACTTAACAGTTTCTTCTGATTTGGCATACAACATATTATGCCAATTCTAGTGTTTGCATTTTTGCCTTTTGTTAATGTGCAGACATGCTTTTCGGGAGGTGGAACATTCTCTCTAGCAAAACATTCCACAGCTCACCCAGACTTCAAGATGCATGCTTTCCTGCAGATTACAGTGTACAGGGATGCTATACATCTTCTGCAGATTCAGCAGTATGCTCTGTATCACAGTTAGTTACCCATGCTTCAGTCTCGGTGCCCATTACATGTCCTGTGGTTACAAAGCCTGCATTTCTCCTTATGGTCGGGACCATAAAGGGTAATGCCCCTTAGACAGATCTCCATCACTATCTTGTGCACTCACATTCTTACACACAGTGCAGGGGGTGGGGTGGTTAACAAAAAATTACTTTCCAGCAGCACTAGGACATTGCACAATATGCTTTAACCACCTCGCTAGCTCCAACCATGAGTTGAATTAAGTCTGTGGCACAAGGCCAGGTTCTGTAGACTCGAAGTAATTTGAGAGGTTCTGGTGGTAGTTGATGGTTAGCTGCTGGAGGAAAGAACTAGCCAAAAATATAATAGTAAAATATGGGCCCTGCAAGTGGCAAAAATCACAAAACCAACTCTGCAAATGTCTGAAAAGTTGTCTTACCTGCCATCTGTGTTGTAATGTAACTCCATAACAGCACCACTATGTCCTTTCAATGTAGCATAGTTCTCACAATCCCCATAAACATTCCATAACACTAAGAAAAAAATATGATAAATCAAAGTTCTTACCAGGATCAGTACTACATTCAATACCAGTTTTATTATTCTTCCTCTCTTGTAAACTAGCACCCATGAAAATTTATATAGCAACAATTATTTTATACTTCCCCTATTAAGGATAAAAGTGAATAAATAAATGAAGACTTCCATGGAGGAGGACGTCAAAGTGGCACTGTAGCACCGTAAGCAAAAAAAAATATGTTTCTCTACACAAAAATCTTTACACTGAAAGTGAATGTTGTACAAAAAAGAAAGTACAGATTATGACATACTGCAATAAATAAAATGACACTTTCTTGAAAGGCTAGCTTTGGCCTAGGCACAACATACAAGCACATAGTTTTCACATTAAATTTTGTAGATATGCCAAACAAATTTACTGGAAAACACAGACATTATCTGGAAATTTTGAAGAAAAGTGAAACGTGACAAAAAAAGTCATGGAAGACTCAACAAACAGCAGTACAAAAATAGCAGCAGCCTCACTGATGTATAGGAGATCATCTGACATTTTAAGTAGAAATAAGAATATAAAAAGGAAAGCATAATGATACCACAGTAGAAGGACAAAATGATTGACTTCAACAATTGGCTAAGCTTCTGGTGTCATTCAAAGGAGATCCAGTATATGTCTGCCTGGGAAGACATGATCGACAAACCACGATGCTTTGCTAGAGATGGTCTGCACCTGTCACCCCTGGGATTCAGGTTACTGGCTAAAGCTCTTGCCACCCCTATAGTGCCTTTTTTAGGCAAGGTTCAAAGGATAAAACCACCACTGTAACAGATACAAGCATGCAAAATCTGAAGGTAATGCTACTCAATGCTAGAAGTCTAAACCTGAAAATGAACTCTTGCGAGGCACACCTAAAAATGGAGAACATCGATATCTGTGCAGTGACTGAGACCTGGTTCAAGGCTCCAGAGAGCACCCCTGCAATACCAGGCTACAATTCTTGCCACACTTTTCGGCCACAAAACCAAGACCAAAACACTAAATGTGGAGGAGTGTCCATATTCACCAAGGATATTCACACCTCCAGGCTAGCTGCCCAACACAATGCATCTGAAATTCTCCAGGTGCAACTAACACTAGGTAAGACTTCAATCCAAATTGTAGCTTGCTACAGATCCCCCACCATACCCCACAATTCTCACTACACCTTCCGAACCATACTGGAAAATATTAAGATACAACCAAACATCCTAATACTGGGTGATTTCAACTACCCTGCCATTAATTGTGAAAACTACTCGGGTACCAACTCCTTTTCCCAACGGTTCTTGGAACTCATAAATTCCAATGCCCTGGATCAACTAATCCATTGTACCACCAGGGGCTCCAATATCCTAGACCTGGTCATTACCAACATGGGGATAGATGCTCCATACCAGTGGTCACCCCCTCATTGGGCAGGTCTGACCATAAGCAAATCACCCTTGACATCCACATCTCACTCCCCCCCCCACCCCCAATAAGGAAACCTCCTTAAAAAACTTCTTCAAAGCCAACTTCATGCTACTGAAGTCAGAAGTGACAAACTTCACAACACCCACGCAGACGGGATCTGGAAGTTCGACTGCAGAATCCTACACTAAGGCACTGTACGAGCACATGAATCGTGCCATCCCAAATAGAACCAAAATGCTCTTTTTCAAAAAAAGGAAGCCAATCTGGTGGTCCCCTACTATAAACAAGCTATACAACAGAAGGAAGAAACTGTTGCAGAAAAGAGGAAAATCCCAGGATGCAAAAAACTCCCTCACCAGCCTCAGTAAGAAGCTGAGATCCCTCATAAAATACTCAAAAGCTAGTTACGAAAATAAAATTGCCAAAGATTCCAAAGACAACCACAAGGCATTCTATAGTTATGTCAAGAATCTAAATGGCAATGCTCAGATCTGCTCTGAGCTACAACAGAATGGCATTAAATATACTGATTCCAAGGATATTGCCAATATCCTGGCAGATCGATTTAGTGCCAACTTCACTCCCCTCTCACCCCCTACAGGGCCCATCTCAATACCAAAAGATTGCCAAATTCCGATAATCACAGCCACACAGGTAGAAACAGCACTCTCCAAAGCTAAGAATACAGCATCCATGGGACCAGATGACATCCCAGGCTGTGTACTACATGAACTTCAAAATGAACTGGCACCCCACCTAAGTGTTATGTTTAATCATAGCCTGACCTTAGGCTTCCTGCCCACTGAGTGGTGCACAGCTACAGTTATCCCGCTCCACAAGGGAGGATCCGCCTTGGATCCTGGGAACTATCATCCCATCAGTCTGACAAGCCTGATCTGCAAGGGCATGGAACTTATAAACAAAGACATTGGCAACCTTCAAACACTGGACTCCACCCACTTTGGGTTTGTGAAGGGCCGATCTTGTCTCCTGAATCTGATTGACTTCTTCGAATCAGTCACCGCAGCTGTGGACGAGGGTAAGGCGGTCCACACAGCCTATCTGGACCTCGCCAAGGCCTTTGACACCATCTTCCACTCTGGAATCATAGATAAACTTGCTAAGCTGGGCATAAATCCCTATGTCACTCGATGGGTTGCCAACTGGCTTACTGACAGAACCCAGACTGTAAAAGTAGTCGACGCCAAATCTAGCTCCAGACAAGTGAAGTACCTCAGGGTTCAGTCCTGGGACCACTCTTGTTTGGCATCTACTTCTCTGAAGTACAGGCCAACACTAAGGGACTCTGGCTAACAAAGTTTGCAGATGACTGCAAACTGGGAGCCATTATTGAATCCCCAAATGATGTGGATATTCTACAAAAGGGCCTTACAGAAAGATTCCTGGTGCCAGAGCCATGGGCTCAAGCTTAATGCCAAGAAATGTATAGTTATCCCCTTTGGAAAAAAACATGTACCCTTGAACTACCACATAGGTGGCAGGACACTAAACATCGAAAGCGAGATGAGACACTTAGGGACACAAGTGGACAGTGGTCTCACTTTCTATAACCACATCACCACAACTGTCAGGAAATCCTTCTATGTGGCACACCTCATCACTAAGGGCTTTTCATCCAGAAAAAAGGAGGTCATTGTCCCACTGTACTCATCCCTCATTAGACCCATTATAGAGTATAATGCCCCATTTGGTATGTACCTCACAAAGGCATCTACAACAGCTGGAAAGACCACAGAAATACCTCACTAAAAGAATCACAGGCCTACAGCAGATGCCATATGCTGACCGTCTAAAAAACTCTAGCTATACTCTCTGGCATTTCGTCTACTCAGAGGCGACCTCTGCTTAACATACAAGGCCATGTCAAACCCAGAGCTGTTGGACATGCTCCACTTAAAGAAATTCCAATCCCTCAGAGCCACACGCTCCAGGGATCTAAACCCGATCATCACAATGAACAAAACATGCTGGAGGGATAGGTTCCTGACCCAGAGACTCCGCATACTCTGGAATAGACTGCCCATACATGTCAACCAGAGCGCCTCATTGGCCCTCTTCAAAAGGAACCTAGATGATTGGATGGGAGATAGGAAATTCACCCCGGGGATCATGTCAGTCGCCCTGCTAGACAGGGGCACAGAGAAGTAAACATTGTGGGGAAAAAAATTCCAGGAAATTGTTATGGCTAGGCTTGCATAGGCCTTAGGGCCGATAGCCTAGTATTAACCTATGAACCTATGGTAATGCATTTTGGACTATGTAGAAAATATTATGCAGCCTGGGGTACTGAGTGGTTGTAATGCCTGTGGCCTTTGTCCTGCAACTTACGGAAGATGGACCCTCTCCTATCAGATTTTTATTCAAATCAATGGCATAGTTTATACTTCAACAGCACACAATTGCTAAATGAAGGACACCAAACATTAACCATTAACACTTTACACAAGCAACCAAACAACCAAGTATTCTACATTAACAATCCTCTTGGAGAAGAAAACTGGTCCGGTGTACCAACATTCATTCATTCTCTGACTACCCACTTAATCTCAGCATTCAATGGACACAGGGTGGAGAACCTTCGTGAAATTGTTTCCAGCACATCTCAGGGGCATAGTAACAGCTTACGTTAAAAATACATTATTTATATCTCACCATTTTTTTTTTTTTTGCAGCTGGGTAGGTATGATGAGAACCTCTTGATTCTTTTCACCCACAACCTGATCCAAGGCAAATTTGCCATACATTTGTATATTTATAAACTTGAAGCATCACATCACAGCAGATGCTACCCAATCAACTAGGTTGGAAATAAAGGAAGGGAGATATGGTTAAACAATAACAAGAATTACTTGGAGGGATGACAAATCTTAAATACTGCAGAAATACTGCAAAACAGGGGGAAAGTCTCAGAACAAGAAAAGGAGCAACTGCAGAATGCTAAAAAGAAAATAAGGGATTACCTCTATACTATGCACGAGTTAAGAAAGAATGCTGTTAAGCAACTGTTTTTTGATAATTCTAGAGCACAAAAACTTCTAGCACAACAACTCAGGCAATAGAAAGTGGAAATGGCAGTCACCAAGCTTAGGGAGCTTGTAACAAGGAAGATAACAAGAGACCCTGTAGAAGTATTAGAACTATTTCAGAAATTTTATGAAAACTTTGTATAAAGCAGAGAAATATGGAACTCAAGAAAAAGGTACAAATGTTTATAGAAGAATTAAATATGCCAAAGTTAGAGGTAGATGAGGGTCAATTACTAACAGGATAGGAAGGGATGAGATAAAAATGGTTATGTATAGCCAATCTACAGGAAAGTCCCCAGGAATAGATGGTATTACCATATGGTAAATCTCCATTTGCTCAGGTGAAGTTTTCTAGTTGTAGGTTTGTGGTGTGCAATAGTAATACGTTTGATGGGCGATGACAGAGAGGCTTGCCTGGCAATCATGGTAATTGGAGAAACCACACAATCAGTTTGAGGTGTTGCAAGTTGAGATGAACCATGCCTTCTGGGTGCAACCTCGCTAGAGGTACCAGAGTGATTGTGGCGGCCATTGAACCCAAGGTTTGAAGAATTAATTTTGCTGGAACTCTGTCGTTCTGAATGATCTCTCACCGCCCTGATGCTCAGTAATCTTTCTGGAGGAAGGGAAGCTATCCCTGAGATAGTGTTTAGTTGCACCCCTATGAAATCCAAACATGAGGGCTGCAGCTGGGATTTTTTGGGATTTATTGAAATGCTTAGGGATGTGCAGGCAGACAGGGTATAGTCTCTTGCTATCTCATGCCTGGTGGTAGCAATGAGGAGTCAGTCATCGAGATATTGGACTACTCGAAAACCTTGCAGTCTGAGATGTGCTGCAACTACTGCCATGCATTTGGTAAACATCCTGGGGGCTGTGGTGAGTCCAAAGGGCAGTGCTCTGAATTGGTAGTAACTGGCCCCTAGCTGGAAGCGTAGAAACCTTCTGGAGCTTTTCTCCATCTTTATGTGATGATACGTATCCTTGAGGTCTATCAAGCACATCCAGTCGCCTTTTTCCAATAAAGGAAGTATGGTTTGTACCTACACCATCTGGAATTTGGTATGGTGGACTGATTTGTTGGATCAGCTGAGATCCAAAATCAGTCTCCAGTCCCCTGTTTTTTTGGGCACTAAAAAGAATCTTGAGTAAACCCCGGATCCTATCTGGACTTTTTGGATGACTTTTGTTTAGCAGCTTTTGAATTTCTAAAGCTTCTGCCTCCCTTTTGGGTGGAACATCTGGGAGTTTTATCTGCGGTTTGGGGTTCACAAACAAGGGAATTTGTTAGCCTCTGGATATCATTCCGAGCACCCATTTGTCCAAAATTATTGTTTGCCAGGCTGGTAGGTGCAGGGATAATCACCCCCCCCCTCCGAATGCCTCCAGAAGAAGACAGTCAGGCATCGCTTCAGGGATGCTAATAGGAAGTACCAGAGAAGGATTCCCTGGACCCCTGATTTTGGAGTCCATTCTGGTCCCTAGGGTGGCACCTTCCATTGTTTCCCCCTCTGCCCTGGAGGAAATCTTTACCACGTGAGTCATAGAAAGGCCCTTTGGATTTCTTGAACCATAGTCTCTCACTCCTCTGATTCCTTGAGTAGGGTCGTTGAGGAGTAGAGAAATGTATGCCCACGGCAGATAGGGTCTTGCCATCCTGCTCACTTCTTGTCAGAGTTTACTTAACTTTTGGGCCAAAAAGGGTAGATCCATCAAAGGGTGCACTGACAAATGACTCTTTGAATGGCTCCACGAAGTCGCACAAGTGCATCCAGGAATGCTGTCTGATGACTATGCCTGAACCCGCTGCTCTGGACATCTCTTTGGCTGCATGTGCTAGGAGCCTTATGGACAAAGTGGCGATGGATTTGAGGGTCACAAGCTGGGAGGAGACCTTATCGTGAACCTCTGCAGCTACTGCTCCTGCCAGGGAGTTAGAAAGTTCCTTAATTAAGTCAATTTGTAACCTGGTAAAGTGTGCCATGTAATTCAACAACCTTAGCTCAAAGGTTGCTGAAGCATAAACACACTTCCCAAATCTATCCAAGGTCCTGGACTCCTTGTTAGGATGATGGATTGTGTGACTCTCTTTTGCAAGTTATTTTTTGGTGGTTGCTGCTACCACTACAGCATCAACAGGAATTCCTTTGGACCAATGTGGTTCCTCTTTCGGTGCAGACAAAATTTGGTCAGGCCTTTTGGGAATAGGATTTATGGCATTGGGCATCTTCCAAGCCCGCTGGGTGATCAATTTCATCAGTTCGTCAGCGGGCGGAGAAATCCAAGAAGTGGAGGGTTGGGTGCAAAAAGCCTCCAGGTACATTGACTCCTCTGTGGAAGGTTGTGTGGATGACCAGTCACCCCTCTGTTTCAGTACTTCAAGGATATCCCCAAATTAAACATCTTAAGTGGGTGACCTTAGGGAACCTTCGATTTCATCGAAGTCAGTATCCTCAGTGTAGGACTCCTCTAGGGAGTCAAGGTGTTTCCTCTTGCACTTCCTCTTCACAGTGACTTCTTCGGTGGGGAAGTTCCAGAGAAGTTTCCGAAGAGGTAACCACCACAGGGTGGGTGTTACCTGGGGCTTTTGCACCCTCTGTCCGGGGGATGAGGTCAATGTCAGTTCCGGCTGAGAGGAAGGAGAAGATATTTGCCCAAGAGGGAAGGCAACAACTGGGAATCCCCAAGGGATAGCGCCTTCTCCATGATACAGAAGGCAGGCCCCCCAGTGGAGGAGTGGGAGCCCAGAACCGGACAAAAACTGCTTTGGAACAGGGGTCACACTCCGTACCGAGGAAACTGCCTCTGCACCTGGAGCCCAAGTCTGAACTTCAAGGGCCGATGCTCAGAGAGGCATGGATGACTCTGACTGAGCCAAAAAAAATGTCATGCATCCCGGAACAGACTGTCGAGTCCCCCGGTGCAGAAGATCCGGAAAAACTGTAGTCAGCACCAAAGATGGAAAGGCTGTTGGAACAGAGTACTCCAAGGACTCGGATAGAATTGGAGGACAGTGTATGTAGGTGCCATGGAACAAGCAGTTTCAATGCTGGCTTGGCACCAAAGTTAATCCTCTTGCCACTAGGAGCTGGTCCACTAAGCTCATAATGTTCTGTTCCAATAAACTTTTAGTAGACTTCACCAATACCGTGGAAAAAGATCTGGACCGTTTGCCTTCCACAAAAGGAGTGTCCTTAAGTGGGTCGACAGAAGGAGAGTATGATGTCTTTCGTGCAATAAGCAAATCTGAAGTCCTAGGTACCGATGGCTCAGTCTGAGCAGAAGAATGAAAGCCTCCTTAAGCAGAATAAGTTACGGTGCAGCTCGAACAAGCAAGATTTTATTGTTTTAAAATATACACTGATATACCATGAATAAAAACAAAACAGATCCTTAGGGTTAAGCGCTTTCATCTGTTACCACACAGACTTCATCAGAACCAAGAATTGCTACTTTACAAGAGTTTATATAACCAGTTTGGCGCCAAAAACTAATTAAACTTCTTAAAGATACATTCTTCTAATACATGAATATGTTAACTTCCTAGAATTGTCTATCTACTTTTAAAATACTTGTTAATTTATCTAATTATATTTATATCCACATTAGATGCATTTGATTAATATATATAAATAAATACATTATTTAAAATTTGATTGAGTGAAATTTGATTGTATATAAATACATTCTACATAATAAAATATATTCTACATAATAAAATATACATGCTAAAAACTAAAATGCATTATGATGTACTGAAAAGCATTGTGTATACTAGATGGATGTGAATGTTACTTTTTCAATAATATGCATGCAAAATAAGACATAATTTGATTAAATATAAACATATATAAAAAATATATGAAAAAATAAACATTTGTAAAAACTGTTGTTATACACTGCAGTGGCATCCTTATATCCCAATATACAAGATTATTCTAAGGTGCTAAAATTTATTCTAGAATTAGGAAAGGTTTTAAACTAATGCTGTCATTTATGCCTGGAAATCTTGTGGCATCAGTAAATATCTGCCACTTACTTTCCAATAAGGCTAAGAAAACTTTCCAGTTACCTCCTCTTGCACTGCAATCAGTATGTTCAATAATGGAAAATTTGAATGTGTGATCGTGTCCTCTGCTAAATATATGTTTATATAAAGCATTCTTCATATCTCTTTTCTGTATCTTATAATAATGCTCATATATTCGTTTTTTAATTTTTCTCTCAGTCTTTCCTATATAAAATGCTGGGCAGGCATCGCATGAGACAAGGTAAACTACTTGTTGTGCATTACAATTTCCTGCCCTGCATTTTATATGTGTCTTGTGAATGTTCTCTAACTTAATGCTTGCTGCTTCATTTATATATCTACATTGACTACAAGAACCACATTTCAAAGTTCCCTTTATTGTTTTCTTGTATTTCTCAGTGTATGTTGCCCTCTCCAATAACTTTTTAATGTTTGGAGCCGTTTTAAAGACACATTTCGGTTGTTTGCCTAAAACCATGGCTACACTTTCTGTAATTGTTATCATATCCCAATGTCTATTCAATATTTCCTTTATATGATTTGCAAAAGGAGTATACATTATCACACATACTCTATTGAATGCTTCTGTAGTGTCACTCATACCTTTTTCTTTACCACTAACACATGATATACCTAAAAGAGGTAGAAACTTTATACCCCATTGCCGTTTTACATATCCAACTACATCATTTAACATAGGGATGGGGTAACCCCTACTGCTGAACATGTTAAATATAGTTTCTAATTCTTTTTCCATTATGTCTTTACTTGATGACATACGTGCTGCCCTAACACACTGTCCTTTTACCACATTTTTAAATATATATGGTGGGTGACTGCTACTATATTCTATATAATCATTAGAAAATGTAGCTTTTCTGTGTATTTTTGATTCAAAACCATTACTTGTATGACTTATATAAGTGTCTAAATATGCTATTCCTTTTTTGTTAATGTTATATGTAAATTTCAGGAAATCAGTCGTATCATTTATATAATTGATGAATGAAATAATTTCATCATACGTACCATTCCATAAAATAAATAGGTCGTCTAAAAATCTAACATATAAAACTATATGGTGGAAAAATTCACTTTGAAACACATATTTTGACTCCCAATCTAACATTACAAGATTTGCAAAAATAGGGGCACAAGAGGCGCCCATAGCAACCCCTCTGCTTTGCCTAAAAAACTCCCCTTGAAATTGAATATAATTGTGGTCTAGAACTAAACTCATCATGTCCACAATTAAACTGATTTTTTCCCATGACATTTTTGAGAAGGCCCTCAAACTGTTACTAAAAATTTCCAAACCACATTCTTTGGGTATGCATGAGAATAAGTCAATAACATCAATTGTCACAAAAAACAATCCATCATTCCATATATCCTGCATAACTTCACTTAAAAAATGCCAAGAGTCCTTTATTAAATGTGGAATATTGTCATATACGTGTTTAGTCCATCTATCTATGGTTACACCCAAATTAAATGTTTTAGATTTTGACCCTGATATTATAGGTCTAAAGGGAGGGTTGTCATTACATTTGTGTACCTTGGGGATACCTATTATGTTGGCCACTATAGGAAAATCAACCTTAATAAAATTGTAGGTCTCATTTGTAATCCTGTTGCCTACCAAATATTCTTTGATGACTAAATCTATTCTTCTGTGACCTATATTAACTTGATTTAAAGAAATGACTTCATAATTTCCAGAAAGGTATAGAATGTTGTGCATCACCGCATTGTAATCATAGCTGTTATAAATTACAATGCCCCCTCCCTTGTCTGGCTTCATAATTCTAAACTCTTTCTTTTCCATAATTGATTCCAGACATCTCCGTTCATTTTTGGTCAAATTGTCCTCTATTGCTTTATAAGTATCTACTGTCTTTATATTGTTGTATAACCAATATATGTCCTTGCACACCATTTTTTCATAATTGGCTACTTGTGCGTTTGCTACTGGAATGTACAAACTTTTTCTCTTTAACTTATTGTATGTCATTTGATCTGTATTTTCAACATTTTGTCCAAATTCCACTGCTAAATTTAACCTTCTGCAGTACATTTTTATTTCTTTAATCATATCAACTAATTTAAGTCCTGTTGTGGGTATATATTTCCATCCCTTTACTGAATAAGGTAAAAAATTCTTGACCAATTTCATATTCAGTGTAATTATATACATTAAAACCATTATATGTATATAAAGTAAAATTGCCTTTCCTTTCTACTATTTTTATTTTTTCCTCTACTACTGATTTCTTCTCTAAAACTCAACTACCTTTGATCTATCATCTGTACTTGAATATGTGTTAATTCCTTCATTAATATACTCTATATTAATTTGATGAATATCAGGTGTTTGTTTTAATGTTCCCTTCTGTATTGCTGTTTTGGGGCTGGGTAAAATCTGCCCCCTTGAAAATTTTCTTCCCCTTCATTATTCCTATATCTACTTCTGCCCTGAACAGGCCTTTCTTTCTCATTAGCTGTTCTATCATGTGGCCATATATACGCTCTATTGTTCTTATATAGTTCAACATCTCATTGTATCTTTCTTTGCTTCCTATTATGAATGTTCCTAGCTTTATTTTCCGCTGTTTGAAATTGTTTCAAATAAAAATCTCTCCACTGTTCAAAAGCTATATCTTGTGTTATGTCTTCATTCAAAATATCTATTTCATTTAATAAAATAGAAAGTTTTTCATCATTATTTTTGATTAATAGTTTCATATAAGTATACCCAAAATCATCAAACATTTTGTTAAATGCACATATACTATCAACATTATACTCTATTCCCAATGGTAATTTAAAAAAACCTAAGTCCCTTGGGTACAATGTGCATAGTTAGACATTTAGTTAAATAAGCATTATCAATTTTTATACATTTGATATTGAACAGCTTTCTACCTAACATTTGTATTTTTTCTTTAACAGACTCAATAGAAGTAATCGAGCGTTTCCTTTTATCATCCATACTACGATATCCATTCTCATTAACAAAATCATACTCTTGATTTAAAAAATTATCTATAACATCATAATTCTGCTTAGTACTGAGATATTTATGTCCCATATTAATTCGTCCTTTGTCAACAGTTGTTTTAAAATTGTCAAGGGACTAGAAATAATTTTGTTACTAACAGTACCTTTTTGAAGTTCAGTTTGTTTTTTTGTAATTGCAGAATACGTTTTAACCGGCTGTCCATGCTTGGGTCTCGCTCCCAAACGCTGGGCTTCATTTTTTGAATGAAATAAGCTAAAATCAAATGTGAATTCGGCTTCAGGCGAAATTATGTTCTCCGTTTGCTTATTGCCAAGTTCCAATGAATCATTTTCTGACTGATTCCCTTCTTTTAATTCGCAACATTGCCCATTTGGTATTTCCACCTGAGTACTGATGTTAATTCCTTTACACTCTTTACTGCATTTAGCTGAAGATGTATTTTCCATAACTGCCACCGGAACAGAATTGGCAGTTAAAAGACTCACTAATTCAACAAGCTTGGTGACCTCCGCTTGAAGCGCAGTTAAATCGGAACGCAAAGACACACATTCTTCCTTGTTCAATGAAGCTTGCATCACGTCTGGAGTGCATGCCATCAGGAAACCACTATCACGAACAAACAAACTACCGTAGAATCCTCCAACTGAAGAATGAAAGCCTCCTTGAGCAGAATAAGTTACGGTGCAGCTCGAACAAGCAAGATTTTATTGTTTTAAAATATACACTGATATACCATGAATAAAAACAAAATAGATCCTTAGGGTTAAGCGCTTTCATCTGTTACCACACAGACTTCATCAGAACCAAGAATTGCTACTTTACAAGAGTTTATATAACCAGTTTGGCGCCAAAAACTAATTAAACTTCTTAAAGATACAATCTTCTAATACATGAATATGTTAACTTCCTAAAATTGTCTATCTACTTTTAAAATACTTGTTAATTTATCTAATTATATTTATACCTACATTAGATGCATTTGATTAATATATATAAATAAATACATTACTTAAAATTTGATTGAGTGAAATTTGATTGTATATAAATACATTCTACATAATAAAATATATTCTACATAATAAAATATACATGCTAAAAACTAAAATGCATTATGATGTACTGAAAAGCATTGTGTATACTAGATGGATGTGTATGTTACTTTTTCAATAATATGCATACAAAATAAGACATCATTTGATTAAATATAAACATATATAAAAAATATATCAGTCGGAGCAGAGACATCAGAGTGTTCCAAAGGTGTGTTGCTAGGCACCGACAATTCTCCTGGTGCCAAAGAACTTTTCAGAGCTGAAGAAGTTTTAGAAATTCTCATCGGTTCCGAAGAGCTCAGAACCGAAGATCTCTTTTTTGAACTGTGGGAAGAAGCTCCCGCTTCCCCAGTTTTCTCTTTAGATCCAGAAATGACCTCGTTGAAAGGAGATTTAAACAGGCCTTTCAACAAAAGCTTATTCTTTAATAATGTACGGGAAGAAAATCTGTGACAAATAGCAAAATTTTCTTGTAAATGTATTTCATCTAAACAATATACACACAGGGTATGCCTGTCAGAGTTAGGCATTTTCCCCTCACACTTGGGTACATCTCTTGAAACCTGAAGAGCCCTTAGGTTTCATAGGAGATTGTTTCTTGTCAGACATATTTGAATTAAGAAGGCTAGAAGATGATTAGAGAGAGATTTTTTGTTTTTTTTGTTTTGAAAAAGGCAAGGAAGCAAGAAAAATACCGGAGATGGTAATGAGAATACCCTAAAGGTAAAGAGAGAGAGAGAGAGTTACCAACAATGGTAAGTAGGAGAAATACTTCATGGTAAGAGGAAAAAGGGATAGCAAGAGGAGCAGGTAGGAGAAAAAAGGGATAGCAAGAGGAGCAGGTAGGAGAAAAAAGGGATAGCAAGAGGAGCAGGTAGGAGAAAAAAGGGATAGCAAGAGGAGCAGGTAGGAGAAAAATGGGATAGCAAGAGCAGCAGGTAGGAGAAGAGAAAAAAGGGATAGCAAGAGGAGCAGGTAGCTTAGATAAGGTAGACAGAATTAAGTACTAGAGAAGTGAAGATACAGAAAAATAAGTTTTATAACACAGAAAATTCGCCAAGGCTCGACAGATAATGAAGGCAAATCTGGTCTGTGACATGGCAAATGAGATCTGAGGTAATCTCTGTGAGGAACATTATGGGTACAGTCGGGCTCGAGAGTTTGGAGAGCGTGAGCTGGAAGATAACGGCTGAGTCAGTACCGAACCCCACCATCAAGGATCAGGTGTTCAAAGTGGAAAAGAATAATGCTGACACAGGGAGGTAGCTCAAGAAATAAGAAGAGATTGGGATTTTGGATGCAAACTCTTAAGGAGAACAACCAAAATCATGCAGAGTATTAGAATACTCCCTGCTGTTTTATAAATATAAGAACCAAACCAGTACGAGAATGGAGAAAAGAAATTTCGCTGATAGGGATGACTGTGGTCAGGGACACAGACAATAGGCAAGAGGGGCTGGAATTTATTGGAGAAAACTGGCAAGGGAACCAAGGTATTGGGAGCAAATAACTAAAAAGGGAAAGGTAATAGAATGGAAGAGGCCAAGAATTTATTTGGACTGCAGATTAAAGACTGCCTTTGCCTATACTCTGATATCAATCCTTGATAGGTAAGAGAAAGAAATAGAGGGATCCTAAATGGAAGACCAGCAGTAGTACAATTTTTAAAAGAGTCTAGAACAGAAGCTGCCGACAAAAAAGGAATAATTAGTAAGGCATATAAAATACTGCATGATAATTATAAGAATCAATCAGAGCAGCTTAGAAAGGATTGGGAAGAGAGATTGGATAAGCAATTCACAAAGAGACAATGGGGGGATACATGTATGTCTCCCAAATATGCAACAAAGTCTAGAAGATTTAGGATCTTTGCCTGGAAGTGTTTACATTGGTATTTTTATACCTCAAGTAGACTCCAAATGTTTTTCCTCTGGTGGACAGCAAATGTTGAGGTGTGATGGGCAAGAAAGAGGTAGCTGGGAAGATATTTTTGGGAGTGTAATGAGCTGGCAGACTTTAGAGATTCCCTGCAGACCAATGTGTCGGAGATGCTGGGTGAACAGATTGGACTAACTGGGGAGATTTTTTTTTGAGTTGTGAGTCATGCCACAGAATCGAAATTGCCTAAACATAGTAAAGCTTTGCCAAGTCTAATTATGGTGGCTGCCAAAATAGCAATTGCGAGAAAATGGAAATCAAAGTCTAGACCAACTTTACTAGAAGTAGTGAATATAGTAACAGAGATAAAACAACTGGAATTGGGGATCTTTAGAAAAGGGAAGGAGCAAACTACATAGGAAAAAATGGGAACCGTGGGACCAATATATGCAGAGCAGGAACGAGGTTTAACAGGCAGGATTTGAATGAGCCATATAATGCTTAACTGACAATGACTGGATGATTTATAAGTGATGTATAATGTTTGCAACTACTGTTTCACTGGTGTCTATGATGTAAACTGTTTGCACCTAAAGTGGCATTATCCTGCCTATTTTTCATTTATATAAATGTAAAATTGCCTTTATCATATTAAATAAAGATGTTTGGGGAAAAAACAGTTGCTACACAATCAATACAGTACTTAACATACATTTTCAAACACTTCCACATACAATACAAATTACACACTCAAAAAGGAAGTTGCAGCTCACTATACAGAAAATACTTGCGTTCTGAAGCAATGTTCTTATTTCCCACTGTGTAGACAAAATGAAAAATAACAGATCTTTTTTCTGTTTGCAAGAAAGATTGCCAGCATTTCAAACATTTTATTTTTTCACATTCATATTACTCTCTCAGTTTTCAGAACAATGGATTACACAAATATTAATTATGCACAACTGTGCCCTTATCAAACATTTCTTTTATTACAATATGTGCTTATTTTATGTGCCTATCCTGCATATGTATTGCACTGTAGTATGGCTTTATAAAACAGAATCCAAAACAATACTTCTGTCACAACTGCACGCAGTAAATTACATGCATCAAAGTCAGTCAAGTATTTTCCAGTTGCTGCACACGTTTTAACAATTTACTGCTAGTGTTGTTTCAAACTTACATATCAGTCTGTCAAATCCCGCTGATGCCAGAACAGAGCCACTGGGGTGAAACTTGCAACAGTAAATCTCACCCTCATGTCCAGATAAAAGCATTATTGGTGCCTGGAGGCTGGAAGTTCGGGGTGGACCCTGCAATACACAGAAAAGGCAATGCAATTAAACTTTGTCTCTTTTCTTTTCAAAGCTCAAAAGCCTTTCTTCAAAATAAAACATTTACAATAAAAATGCAATTCACAGACTCAAACTGATCCACTATGAATAATAATATCTTGTTTAATCAAGAGACAACAGCAAACAACGTCTAAAGACAAAATCACAGTTTCAGCTCATCATCATCTCTGATCGGTACTAAACAATTGTTTTTCTTTTTTTTGTCTGACAAAGCACCTGATGTGGAGGCGTCACCCTCAAGTCCCCAATCTCTATAAATACAAACTCCAAGGGTCACACAAACTCAAAAAAGAAAATGAAAAGTTGTTAAACAAAATTCAACCTTCCTCTTCACAGACCAATGTGCTCAAACATCAACAAAATAAATAAGGGATTGTCTTCTATAATGTTTTGTGCTACAATAAGAGGCCATACAAAATAAGCTACAGTTCTGCCTTCTAAAACATAATAAACAGTCTGTAATTATACAATAAAGTAGTTTGCGAGCAAGTTTTTTCACCTGTTAACTGCTAAAACTGACCAATTATACAATGACCCCACCCCCCATTAATATTCCAAAACGTGCACGCTGATTGGTCAGCGTGCACGTTGTAAATCAGAGTTATAGTAATGGAAAAAGGTCCAGTCGCCCGGACTTTTTCCATTAGTATAACTTTTTTTTTTTTTTTTTTTTTACAGCAACGGAGAACGCAAGATCTCCGTTGCTTGTCACAACCTGTCTCGCCATGTTTAACATAGCGAGACAGCTTTTAAAAAAAGCAATGGAGCATCTCCATTGCTTTTTTTTAAAGCTGTTTCGCTATGTTACACCCATTTAACATAGCGAGACACTTCAAAAAGCAACAGAGATCTTGCTTTTTCCGTTGCTTTTTTCAAAACTGTCTCGCTATGTTAAATGGGTTTAACCTAGCGAGACAGCTTTAAAAAAAGCAACGGAGATTCTCCGTTGCCTTTTTTAAAGCTGTCTCGCTATGTTAAACTTGTTTAACATAGTGAGACAGGCTGTAAAAAGCAACGGAGATCTTGCTTTCTCCGTTGCTTTTGCCCACAGCTCTGATGTACTGCGTAAATATATGCCCTCATGACCAAACCGCACCAACCGTGGATAAATCCAGCATTACCCACACCCAGGCGTGGGTTATTGCTATATTCTGACATGGCTGCAAGAGTAAATGCAACATATACAAACAAATGCCAGTTACCATGTTTCTGAGAGGTAGACAGAAACAAGATACAAAGAAAACATGGAAAAAGGGGAGAACGTAAATTCTACACAAAAGGTGACAAGAGATCAAGTCTGTACTAGAGATCCTTGAGCTGTGAAACACAGATCCTAAAAAGTAAGCCACAAAGCTACTACGTGGGCGGCGCAGTGGTGCAGCGGTTAATGCTGTCGCCTCACAGCAAGAGGTTCTCTGGTTCGATTCTTGGCCGGGGTGCCTTCTGTGTGGAGTTTGCATGTTCTCCCTGTGTTCGCGTGGGTTTCCTCCCACATTCTAAAGACATGCGTCTGGAGCATTTCTCCCCGGGCCTCCGCTAAAAACAGGATCTGTGGAACCTAGTCGGACTTTAGGAAATAAATAAACATCTATACAAAGGTATTTATTTTACAGACACAAAATAGGTGACAGTGAGACTTCTTACTCTGGGACCTTAATAATGCAAGCAGAATACAGAAAATGGCATGGTATGCTGACATGAACCTTACTAAAATGCTTGAGATGTTGTGCTTTTACACAGCCTAAGAAGGAAACAGTACTCACCATTCAATATTATACTACCACATTTTTTATTCAAACTATTTCAACATCTTAACTACTGACTGGCTTTTAAGAGAACTGTTGCTGACATTTTCTGTCTATTTTCATAGGTTCATAGGTTGGTACTAGGCTATCAGCCCTAGGGCCTATACAAGCCTAGCCATAACAATTCCCTGGCTATTTCTTCCCACATTATTTACTTTCCTGGACCCCTGTCTAGCAGGGCGACTGATGTGATCCCTGGGGTGAATTTCCTTTCTCCCATCCAATCGTCAAGGTTCCTCTTGAAGAGGTCCAAAGAGGCACTCTGCTTGACATGTATGGGCAATCTATTCCAGAGTCTGGGAGTCTCTGGGTCAGGAACCTATCCCTCCAGCATGTTTTGTTTATTGTGATGACAAGGTTTAGATCCCTGGAGCGTGTAGCTCTGAGGGATTGGGATTTCTTTAAGTGTAGCATGTCCAACAGCTCTGGGTTTGACATGGCCTTGTATGTTAAGCAGAGATCGCCTCTGAGTAGACGATATGCGACAGAGTATAGCTGGAGTTTTTTAAGGCGGTCAGCGTAGGGCATCGGCTTTAGGCCTGTGATTCTTTTAGTGAGGTATTTCTGAGGCCTTTCCAGTTGTTGCAGATGTCTTGAGAGGTACATACCAAATGGGGCGTTGTATTCTATAATGGGTCTAATGAGGGATGAGTACAGTGGGACAATGACCTCCTTTTTTCTGGATGAAAAGCCCTTCGTGATGAGGTGTGCCACATAGAAGGATTTCCTGACTGTTGTGGCGATGTGGTTATCGAAGGCGAGACCACTGTCCACCTGTGTCCCCAAGTCTCTTATCACACTTTCTGTGTTTAGTGTACTGCCACCTATATGGTAATTCATGGAGACATGTTTTTTCCCAAAGGGGATAACAATACATTTCTTGGCATGGAGCTTGAGTCCATGGCTCTGGCACCAAGCATCTGTTTCTGTAAGGCCCTTTTGTAGAGTATCCACATCATTTGGGGATTCAATAATGGCTCCCAGTTTGCAGTCATCTGCAAACTTTGTTAGCCAGAGTCCCTTAGTGTTGACCTGTACATCAGAGAAGTAGATGCCAAACAAGAGCGGCCCCAGGACTGAACCCCGAGGTACTCCACTTGTCACTTGTCTGGAGCTGGATTTGGAGTCGGCTACTTTTACAGTGTGGGTTCTATCAGTAAGCCATTTAGCAACCCATTGGGTGACATAGGGATTAATGCCCAACTTAGTAAGTTTATCTATGATTCCAGAGTGGGGGGTGGTGTCAAAGGCCTTGGCAAGGTCTAGATAGGCTGTATGGACCACCTTACCCTTGTCCATGGCTCTGGAGACTATTTCAAAGAAGTCAATCAGGTTCAGAAGACAAGATCGGCCCTTCACAAACCCAAATTGGGTGGGGTCCAGTGTTTGAAGGTTGCCAATGTCTTTGTTTATAAGTTCCATGATAATACGCTCCATGGCCTTGCAGATAAGGCTTGTCAGACTGATGGGACGGTAGTTTCTGGGATCCATGGTAGATCCCCCCTTGTGGATTGGGATAACTGTAGCTCTGCGCCACTCAGTGGGCACGAAACCTGAGGTGAGGCTATGATTAAACATGACACTTAGGTGAGGTGCCAGTTCATATTGTAGTTCATGTAGTACACAGCCCGGGATGTCATCTGGTCCCATGGATGCTGTATTCTTGGCTTTAGAGAGTGCGTTTTGTACCTGTGTGGCCATTATTACTGGAATTTGGCAATCTTCCGGTATTGAGATGGGCCATTTAGGGGTGAGAGGGGGTGAAGTTGGCACTGAATCGATCTGCCAGGATATTGGCAATATCCTTCGGATCAGTATATTTAATGCCATTCTGTTTTAGCTCAGAGCAGATCTGAGCATTGCCATTTAGATTCTTGACATAGTTATAGAATGCTTTGTGGTTGTCTTTGGAATCTTTGGCAATTTTATTTTCGTAACTAGCTTTGGAGGATTTTATGAGGCATCTCAGTTTCTTACTGAGGCTAGTAAGGGAGTTTTTTTGCATCCTGGGATTTTCCTCTTTTCTGCAAAAGTTTCTTCCTTTTGTTGTAAAGTTTGTTTATGGCAGGGACCACCAGATTGGCTTCCTTTTTGGATGAGAGCATTTTGGTTCTATTTGGGATGGCACGATTCATGCATGAGTGGATGTGCTCGTACAGTGCCTTAGTGTAGGATTCAGCAGTTGAACTTTCAGTTCCCGTCTGCATGGGTGTCATGAAGTTTGTCACTTCTGACTTGAGTAGCATGAAATTGGCTTTGAGAAGTTTTTATGGTGGTTTCTTTACTGGGGGTGGGGTGGGATGTGGATGTTAAGGGTGATTAGCTTATGGTCAGACCTGACTAACAAGGGGTGACCATAGGTATGGAGCATTGATTTCCCATGTTGGTAATGACCAGGTCTAGGATATTGGAGCCCCTGGTGGAACTATGGATTAGTTGATCCAGGGCGTTGGAATTTATGAATTCCAAGAACCGCTAAGAAAGGTGTTGGGACATGAGTAGTTTTCCCAGTTAATGGCAGGGTAGTTAAAAATCACCCAGTATTAGGGTGTTTGGTTCTATCTTAATATTTTCCAGTATGTTTAGAAAGGTGTAGTGAGAATCTTGGGGTATGGTGGGGGATCTGTAGCAAGCTATAATTTGGATTGCAGTCTTACCTAGCGTTAGTTGCACTTGGAGAATTTCAGACACATTGTGTTGGCCAACTAGCCTGGTGGTGTGAATATCCTTGGTGAATATTGACACTCCTCCACCTTTAGTGTTTCGTCCTGGTTTGGTGGCGAAAAGTGTGGTAAGAGTTCTAGCCCGGTCTTGCAGGGATGCTCTCTGGAGCCTTGAACCAGGTCTCAGTTACTGCACAGATATCGATGTTCTCCATTTTTAGGAGTGCCTCGAGAGAGTGCATTTTGAGGTTTAGACTTCTAGCATTGAGTAGCATTACCTTCAGATTTTGCATGCTTGTACTGGTTACAGTGGTGGTTTTGTCCTTTGAAGTTTGCCTAAAAAAGGCACTATAGGGGTGGCAAGAGCCTTAGCCAGTAACCTGAATCCCAGGGGCGACAGGTGCAGACCATCTCTGCTCCCTGTATATAAATGCCAGCACCTCCAAAAATATCCTATATATTCTCATCAAATTTTCTGGGAATGAAAGGGATAGTTATTCACAAAACAACCTTAGGTAATGCTCATAGCCTCAGAAACAAGGAAGCAAAGCAGTTGCAGTTTGAAATTTAAGAGGAAAAATTAACTTTTAATATTATTTTCATGTTTCAATATATAAAAAGAAAAATGCATATTCCTTTTTACGGCTGAAGTTACCACACCACTATATTTTTAAGGGTTTATATGCCGGTTATGCTGCAGAGAACTGATAAGCTACACTTTTATTTTATACTGACTGTTCTGTAAAAACTGCTATCAATTTATTACAGACAACCTTACCTGAAGTAGACCCTCCCAAAAAATGCCATGTCTGTATTTCTTCAAGAATTTTATGCAATTTTCAGTACAAAACACGTGGAAGGTTACACATAAATACTACAATGCATGAGCTATAAAAAACTGCACATCTTAAAATCTGTTAGCAGATTTAAAAAAATACTCAAAATGACAAAAAATGTCATTCTTAAAAAAAGAATTATTTCTAGTTCTGATTTAATAAAAAACACAATCTTATGATTTAAGTACACAATCGGTTTGCCACCCTTAAAAAATGAAATAGAGATTCTAGTTGTGAACTTGTGAACCAAAAGACAAAAACAAGAGTATAAGTTGCAATGTAGGTCTGCAGGTGGTACCCAACAATATAGGGCCATATCTCTGAAAGTGAAACAATCAAAAAAGAACATTTCATGACACTCAGTTGGACAATGCACATGGTGATGTCAGATACAATGAGGCACACAACTCACACAATGCATCACTGCACAGGATGCTGAATTTGAGAGATGGGCAAGCCTAAATACAGTAGCAGAAAACTTTCTTATACAGGAGAAAAATGTATGAATTTTGATAAAGCAAAAACAAATTAGTAAACGTATATTAGAGACATGAGTTACATCCCCCACTCTGAAAGGAGGTCTTAAATCCAATGCTAACAGAAGCAGAGCAAAATGTAACATGTGAGACAGTGAAATGCCTTTACTTCTTTACATCTGATGACTACGTACAAAATGCCTTTACTTCTTTACATCTGATGACTACGTACAAAATGCCAGAAGCCACTACCCAATTTGAGTGTTCTTAATAAAATGTTCAGGGAATTATGACAGGAAAGTGCAGTAAAATGCAGAGGCCGTCGATCCATCCTTAGAGATTTCAGTGCAACAGAATACCAAGTGTACTTGACCAGAGCCTTCTATGCACTGAAGTAGGTCATGTGGCACTGTCAAATTTGTAGTGACACAGATGTTGCCCTTTCTGGACAAATACATATGATTTTTTGTTTTCTCAAACAACCATTTTCTTCTCATTACTGTATGCTCAATCATTGTTCTTTTTTTGGTCAGTATTTTATGTTAGTACGAGTCATCACACTACCTACATTTGATACTTTCTCTGTATATCTTGTGAAGCCTTTCTTCCTGATTTTCTGCTGAAAAGGGTTTTCCACCCAGTCAAACTTTTCTGATCAATAAAAGCGAGGAGTAAAAAATAAAATAAACAAGGTTGCTCACTACTGATCTCGTAGATTGTCCCTTATGAAGTACAGATAAGGACTTCATATGTGAAACATAAGGCTTATGCAGTAGAAAAGCCACTAGGAAACGGTGATTTTTGAAAACTTTTTGTCCCTTATGAAGTACAGGTAAGAGCTTCATATGTGAAACATAACAAGGCTTGTGCAGTAAAAAACGGTGATTTTTGAAACCTTTTATCCCAGAGATTTGGGATGAAAAGAAAACAGCAGCTCAGAATCCTTTCTAAAGGATTTAGTCTTGTCTAAGTAGAACATCAGCTGCCTATGGACATCCATCCAGTGCTACAAAAATTCTTCACAGTTCGACTAAGAAGGAATGAAAACGGACATATGAGCACTTCAGTTTAAGTTACAGTCAATTGCTACCTTACATGAAAATGTTCTAAGCAGGACTTCACCCTTATAGAAAATTAATCGAGGAGGGTTTATTAAAGGAGTAAACAGTTCAGAAACTCTCCACCAATCTACTAGGAAAACTCTTTTCCATGACAGAACTTTTAATTCAGGTGAGGCAGCTCGCTCAAAAGAGAGTCTCGAGTTAACTTTTCCATTACAAAACAGAAATCCCAATAAGGCAATAGTTCACATAGCACAGGCCCAAGAAAGAAAGTTACTTTAAACATACATACGTACATAATAAGGCCTTGAAACTATTAAAAAAGCAAGGACAAACAACCTTAACTCAACTGAAAATTCAATATGGCAGCCACACTAGAGTACAAATTACCAGCCAAGTACTTAAGTATAGCAGGTGCAGGAGTAGAAAGGGGATTTAATCCCTTTGACACATCCCACATTGAAAACCATGTCTCTTTTCTCAGTTTTTCTAGTAAAAGGCTTTGGGGATGGAGAGAGAATAGAAAACTACTTCCTAAACAAAAATTACTGGCAACTACTAGAAGTAGAAGAGGAAGATACCAGAGTTTCTATTTTTGTTAATTGTAAGCTAGTACCTGCAAAGTGCAGTAGAGCAGGAGTCGTACCATGGTTGGGACAAAACTCATGCTACATGGCAGATATGAAATTAATAGTGGTTAGATAGTGTAGCAGTTGAGTACAGATATATTTTTCAAGAATTTTTGATAGTGGGGATAGGAAAGCTATTGGTCTGAAACTGGCGTAGTCCGGAGACCATCACCATTTATGTAGAGAAATTATGTAAGCTTTTTTCAGATGGCAGGGACATGAGATTTGTGGATGGATTTATTTAGTAAGATTGATATAGGATAAGCTAGGCCACAGTTGCCAATTTTATGACTTTACGTGCAAGATTTTCTGCTACAGTAGTTTTTAGTTTTGATAAGATTTTTTTACAGTGGAGATGTGGGCTGTCTTCAGTGAGAGCATGTGAGTGAGTGGTACTTAGGTCATTGTTTTGGTTGTCAAGTCATCTCTGATCGCCTCCTGAAAGAACTTTTAGATATGTTGCTGCCTCTTCATACGAGGACTGCCACTTACTAAAGACTGCCGAGAAACCCTGGCATAGAACCTATAAACGCTTTAGATGAAGCCCTGGTCCTGTTCCCCTTCCAGAGTTCTGTTTTGTTTTGCTGCTATTGGCCATAACAAAAAACATCCAACTCAAGCTCAAGTTCTTAAAAAGAAGATTAGTGGGGAACTTAACCCTACTGCAGTCAAGGTTCTCCCTTCCTGCTCCATCTCTTGTAGGCAAGTTATTGTCCTGGGGCCAAAATCTCAGGCCATCGAAATCAAATGAAATATTCTTGAATGTCAACTCAGTTCCCTTGGCAAAATCGCTTAATATCAGAAAGAGTGCCAGAGAACATAGACATTGGAAGCCACTGCTCTAGATGAAAACAGAGCTGCATTAAAAGCTATTCTCATTGTAAAGTTCACCACCGTAGAGACAGCAGTGGATTGGAAGAGGCTTCAAAGTTGAATGTTTAAAAGGATTTGTAAATCAAAGTCTAAATTGGCCTTATGAGCTTTAAATGCTCCCTCCAAAACAAAGATTTTATTTCTTGTGTCTAAGAATTACAGAGGAAAAAACTCAGATTTCACACCAGTCAAGGTGTTGTCCTTTCTCCCACAGGGACGGTAGTAAATAGCACAATCAGTGAAAGCTGGAGAGGCAAAATTCCAAACAAAGCTGCCCCCCCAAGGAGAGGAGCAAAGCCAAATACTTATCTAGTACCTTGTTCCCTTGATGGGACAACCAACAAACAAGTTAAACTTCCAAAAGCAACATAAAATGTCAGAAAATGTCTGCTAAAATATCAGAAAAGAAATGAATAAGAAAAGGAACAGCTCTCTCTTTCTTAATTTCTTTCTTCTGAGGGGAGTGAGAGTCAGGCTAATTCAGGTATGACTGCTTTAGGGCAATTCCAGGACATTCAGCAAAAGAGCAAAGTGAATTTACTCACTCTGTTCTTGTTGAGATCTTAAGCTGAATGTACTTTGTGCTGTACACTTTATGACAATTTGACCATACAATTATCTCTTTCCTCTTTTAATGACTACTGTGATTAAGCACAAGCATATCATGTTGAGAAGTCTCTTCTCTTTGATTTCTCATTGTATTTCAGAGTCAGAATATAGTGTGTCCAACAAGCCAATCGCTATTGTTCTTTTAAACTTGATGGTTCTTAAGTTACCTACCCTTACTATAAATTTATTTTTGGTAGCTCCTCCTGGTCTGATTTCATCTGCTCAAACCAGAGAGCACTACAGGATCAAGTTGGGAAGTTCCTCCCCTTTAATTGCTGAAACTTGAGATACCCTCTCATTCATATCATCCTTCCTGGCTAGTGCTACATTTACTCCAACTAAACATTGGACAAGATGGAAAGTCAGCCTCTGTTAGCCTTTTAGCACTAGGTCTCATAGGATAACTAAACAAACTTATGCTCAGAGATAATCAATAATAAATAATCAGGAGGCTCTTACCTAAATCGCTCTGAGCTTCATACAACTCCCCTTCGATCCTTTTCTAATCACACCTATAATACCTTACACTGAGACTGTAAAACAATTACTTGCAAATCCTCAGAAAAATAACATTAAGTCTCAGAAAGAAAAAAAAACACAGAACAATCATCCATTTCATGGATACTGCCCACAAAGAGTCACTCTGAGGAGAAAAAAAACACTACTAATCTAATCACTCTGAACCACAGCTGCAAAAGAACTGTTATTGATAGATTGTTATTGTATTGCCATTGCTCACAAGCCTGGAGAAGGAGAGGGTTACAGCAAGATGTATTTAACTTGGCAGGATCTCTAGCATTACAACTGCCCTAATGACCCTAACTCTTGACAAATACAACTTTTACATGACAACAGTACACGTCGGTGTGAATAAATCAAGACAAACAATGATGGACATGTAGAGAAATATGTCAGAGCTTTGCATGCATGTCAGTGCAAAAGATCCCACTGCACTTAACGAAAAAAAAAAGAGAGAGAGAGGAGGAGAAATTATCTGGTGCTCTGACCATATTTTCCACAGTCAGTACGGAAAACACATTTGGTCTCTGTCCTAAAAAAAGGCCAATGGACTAGTGGGGCTAACTTGGTCAACAAAAAGTGTAAATAAAAAAATAAAATAGATACACAGATAGTTGGCTTCAATAACTGGTTAAATGTCTTTCCAGGGGGTCCAGTATGTGTCAGTATGGAACCAGATGTTTGGCAGTCCAGTTTGGTTCACCAAGGCATTTTGTTTTTTGTAGAAAAATGCGGGGAAGGGACCTAGTATTTTACGGAGATCGGGCTTTGCCTGGATTATGTCCCAGTTGTCCACTATGATTTTCCTAATCAAAGGGGGAGTCCAGTGAGATGAGGATCGGGAATCTAGTGGAATCATTGGTCTGGACTTTAGTGGGTTTGCTGAACCCATGCTCGAGGATGGGAGGGTGCCTTGATTCCCTGTTGCTCTTAACTAGTAGTTTCATGTTATCGAGCAAAATGCCTAAAAAATCTCTCTTTAAATTGTGCATCCCAGCAGAAAATACCACCAACCCTGCTAATAATGAATAATTTACAGTCATACTTACATAATTTTCCGATGTGTGCAGCTCCATATGAATTACAGGAGTACGTAATTCTGAGCACAATGCAGGTGCTGAGAAGAGCACTCTTGGCAAACATCAAAAATCAAACAATACTAATTTCAAGAACTCAAGTTGTACCCTGATTAAGGGTAAAGGTCCATTCCCATCAAGGTAATAGAAACAAAACTACCCCACCACTGCCAAACACTCCAAAAACAACATAACTTTTCCAGTGCATCTACAAATTTCAAAGTAGCTAATCTATTTTCTATGGAAATTAATATAGGAAAACTGTTCCTGCTCAGCTCTGGTGAACAAAAAAGAAGCCTACAAAAAACACATAGATCCTCAGACCATCCCATCTATGCTGTCTGTTTTAAGCGCAACTAAGTTTATCTAAACCTTTCACGGTTACCCCCCCCCCCCAAAAAAAAAACACACCTCTGGAACCCTCTATGCTATGCTCCTTAATATTCAATCAGCATTTAAAACAAACATAAAAATTCATTCATCTCATCATTCTGCACTTATTCCACATTTTAGCATTAAGTGTTTACAACACAAACCAAACATGTGCACCTTTCAAATTAACTCAACAACTTATTGTGAAATCACATTTAAAATTACCATACAAAATTCTCTGCGGTCACTAAACTGCTTCACTAACAGTTTTATACATATTTGATACACATGTAGATGTGAGACATTTCTGTAACACTTCTGTAATATATTTTGAATGCTGAAAATAAACCATGTACTGCACAATTTATTTTTAATTACAGTACATGAACTATCATCTATTGCAAGGCACTAACAAGTATGACTTTTTGTAAAGAGGTCATTGCTGAAAAAACACTTGGTGAGCCAGTACACTAACCTTTCAAATAAAAAAATCTGTACTGCCCAAGGAATAATCTGAACTAACTCTACAAGGAACACATGGTCCAATTTATTTTAAGTAAATACCTACCTAGGTAGGTGTTTACGGGAATGCTGTACTTGACTTGCAATTCTTCATAAAGGTACCATCAAACTTTTATGAAATAACAGGCAATACATTTGTTTTCTTTTGTGGACTAACTATAACTAAAGCTGCAACTCCCAAGTCAAATCTCTTCAACAGCTTCCAACCAAAATATGGATACAGATTTTTACAGACAGCATTAAATAATGCAGCAGTGAGACTCTCATTTATACAGACTTGCAGTACAATTCTTGATATATTTCTTTACTCCTGAGGTACAATTTGACAATAAAAATTAAGCATTTTGAGGCATGCTGATCTTTTAGTACAAGACCATAAGTGGAAACCCAGTAGTTTTTATATAGTCACACAGACATATGTACATGAACAGTATGATATTCGGCCTCTTAGGAAATTTTCTGGAGACATAGTAGACCCAACTGAAACAATGATGAAATCCATGGCCACAGGACCATCATGAAGTCTGTAAATGTAATTTAAACTGATCGGAATGAATCACTTGAACTATGTAGTACTTCTTTAAGTGACACTAATGAGGATGTGTACATGATACCACATAACCTCACTAGACCACTCACATGAAAACTAGGAAAGGAGTAAATAAGAGTTATTTCTTTGGCTTGTGGTAATTCATAGAATAACCTGAGCAACTAAAATAAAATACTTTTACCATACAATGCTTGAAGAAGCTAGTTTTGCGAGAAAAAAATATGATACAACTGAAAAAATGGTATTTTCTTTTTCAATAATTCAATTCCAGGCTACTGATCTACGCATATCGTCTAAACAATACAACAAATGGTTCAACAGCTAAGGTAAATGCAATGTTAAAACTGGATGGCTTTAATTTGGTCATTCACAAATGCGTTTGGAGAGGTTTTGATCGATCTTAACATATGCTTCCAGGTTACATAAGGTTAACGATTTCTACTAGAATTATAAATCATGCAAGGGCTTAAACCCCCTCTGAAAAAAAACTTGTAATTAGTGGGATTACCACAGGGCCCTCTCCTGTTTGGCACTTGAAATCACAGATGTGTGGATGACCAAGTCTGCCAATGACTACAAGCTGTGCGTTGGTATCATCTCAACTACTGACACCGAACATGTCCATCAAGGGAAATATGTCCACACCTGGTGTACTGAAAATGGCTTTAAACTAAATGCAAAACAAAAAAACTACAGCACAATAACATTCAGGAAAAAAAAAGCTGCTCCCACCTCATATGTTACAAGTGGTTCTTCTGTTCGGATAGATACAATCAAAACAGATCTGGGTATTTATGTGGACAACTCCCTCTTATTCAATCATAACATTTTCATCATAGTCAAGAAATCTTTTTATCTAGCCCAGTTTATTTCTAAGGGAATACCTTAAAGGTCAAAAGCAGTCATACTACTGAGCTCTTCCATTATTAGGCCCATTATCAAATGCAATGCCCCCCAGAAATCCAAACATACAGCTCAACCGGAAAAGACCCAAAGACTTCTAACAAAGAAAATTAAACCCCTTCAATGGTCACAAGAGATTTGTGCTACTCTCCTTCTACACAGTAGCCAATCAACTGCTTCTAGCCTACCTGTCTCTCGCCTTTCATGCATTCTTCTTTGCAAAACAAGTGGTTTTACAAAATGCCCACACCAGGGACCTAAACCTACACCAACAAATAACTAAGACTCAATGGAGCGATAGTCTTGTAACTCAATGTATTCCCAACTTATGGAACAAAATACCACTACAGGTGAAGTACCACTTTGGCTACCTTTAATATTAGTCTTGGTGACTGGCAGGGTAAACACATCTACCCACTGGTTATGACTTTAGGAGTTGAGCACTATCAGGTGCTTCAAAGAGTTGCAAAAACTTTTAAATTATCCACTTAAAGAAGCATATGGCTAGACAGTTAACCATTTGAATGGTTGGGATTCAGAATGCTGAATCCTGAGATGTGTAGACTGAAAGGCTGAAATTTCAGACTTGTATATGCCAAGTCTAAGATTGCTACTTCTTGGAATATTCACATCTCTCCAATGTATAGTGATTTCAGAATTGGTGTCTATACACAGACACACACATATTATATTTATACATATCACACACGTGTGTGTGTGTGTGTGTGTGTGTGTGTGTATATGTATATGTCACAAAAGGAAAAATTGCCAGCACAGCTATCTGGAATTTTGCAAGTTTTAGGAATAGCGGTTGTAGAAAACAAGTACTGTATAAAGTTGTAAAGTACTGAGCTAAAATGTAACCACAGCATGCCCTATTGACTTAGAATAGAAATGTATATAAACTAACGTAATTGTGTAAATGTATATGTTTTAACAGTAGAAACTAGAACATAGAGGGTTAACTTGCAAAAAGAAAATAATCTGGAATTAACTTTTTTACAATTATGCTATAAAAGTTCTCTCTCAGTTTCAGTGCAGTAGCGGACACAATGTCTAGAGCTAGAGTTTTTTTGTATCGTCTTGGAGGAAAAGTAATTACTAGGTTTGAGATGCAGAAGTGTTTTATTGTTTTAGGACTTCCAGGATCTGCAAGCATATGAGAGATATACATTTTTCACAGAGAGATGCTAAAATTCTGTTAGTTTCTGACAAAGGGGGTTTAGCTTGGGAAGTAAAAGGGACAAAAAGTGATATCATCCAAGCTAACCCAGCAGTAATATTTGATATTAATTTAAGAACTCTCTCAGAGAGAGACTGGGCATTTTGTATTTTGTCTTTGATCTGGAAACATCCACTCATCACTAACTTCTGCCTGTGTTGTTCTGTAAGCAAGTTTTTTTTTTAGACCTTTAAGTTCAGATAGATGATAGATACAAGTAATACTTTAATGTTTTCTTTATTTATTTAAGACTGTCCTGCAACAAGTTGTTTACTTTATTTCCTGTGATTTTTTTTTCTTAAGTTACTGTTACTATTATTTAATTTTTGTTTGTTTCTTTTATTATTATTATTATATTATTATTATTATTAAATATATTTAAACCTATTTTTAAATATATTTGTGAGACATATTAAAGCTCTTAGTGTATTTTGCATTTACAGTGATATAAAAGTACTGTTAAAATGTCAGTTTTTGTGATATAAAAAAATAATGAACACAATAAATCATTTCAAAACATTTCCCACTTAAACTACACATGTCTGATATCATGTAATCTGTTTGAAAAAAATACAAATCTGTTTGGGGAAAAAATAACAAAACAAAAAATAAGTTAAAACTGGCAATTATGTTGAAAAACAAATAAATACTACGTTGAAGTATTTTTTTACACTCCAAAACATAACATCATTAATTTAGGGTACACATAAGTCTGCCATCAACATAGAGACTCTGATTAACCCCAAATAAAGTTCAGCTATCCTACTAGGTTCCTGACATTTACTCAGCTGCCTGTACATTAAACTCATGGTTCACAGAAAGCTTACAAAGCACAGAGATCTCACTCTTGAAAAAGTTTTAGTCAGGAGAAGGAGAAAAAAAATGTCAGCATTTAGATATATACTATGAACACAGAAGAGAGCAGTTAAAAAAAGTGGAGAAAATATGGAATGACATTGCAAAAAAAAACATCCTCCAAAATTGATGATGAGATGAAACTGGTCAGAGGTTTTGCCAAGCGACACAGCAACACTGAAGGAGCTGCAGCTGCAGGAATTTTTTGGCAAGTACTGTTGTAATATATACAACAACTTCCCATTCTCATCTCCTGCAGCCTTTGCAAAAATTGCTAAACAATACATCAAGTCTCCCAAAAGCATGTGGGAATATGTGTTATGGTCTGATGAGACCAGGTTAAACTTTTTGGCCATAATTCCAAAAAGGTGCCATGAAGCCACAACAACATCACTTCACAGAAGAACACCATCCACATGGTGAAGCATGTGGGCATCATGCTTTGGGGCCGCTTTTCTTTTTCTTGTGGAACTGGGCTAGTCAAGGTGGAAAGGATTATAACACTCCAAATACCAGTTACTTTTTGGCCCATATAACCCATAACCTTCTGAGAGATGAATGAAGAATTTCACCTTCTTTCAACTTTCAATACAACAATGACTCCAAATCAACAAAAAGAATGAATTCACCAGAAGAAAATTGTGCTTTTGGAAGGGCCCACAGTCCAGACCCAGATCCAATAGAAAATCAATGGGGACCTGGAATAGGGAGGTGCACAATAGATGCCCTTCTTATATAATGACAGATTTGGAGCACTTTTTGCAAGGAAGAGTGGGCATATATTGCCAAGTCAAGATTTGCCATGTTGACAAGATTCTACCCAAGAAAGACTGATGCTTTTAATTAAATCAAAAGGTAGTTCACATCAAAATTAGTTTACGGGTTTACACACACAACAAAAGTATTAGTTTAAGGGTGTACACTTATAAAAATCCATATTGTACATTTTTTTTTATTTTTCCCTAACATATTTTGTTTTTTTTTTGAATTGTACAGGTTATAGGGTCATAGCATTAAAGGTGGGAAAAGTTTGTTTGAAATGTTGTTTAGATCACAAAAAAAGATCACAAAAACGGGTGTGTGTGTACGGTGTGGTGTATGTATATATATATATATATATATATATATATATATATATATATATATATATACATATATATATATATATATATATATATATATATATATATATATATATAGGTATATATAGAGAGAGAGAGAGAAAGAACAGCAGTATTCAATATTCATTATTCGCCACTTGCTTATGTTTAAAATGTCGCTATGTTAAAGTCACATGGCAAAGTCATTAAAAAAATGCGTCAAATTGTTAATTGGATATATTGTATCAATGCTTTTACTGTTTTATTAACAACTATCTGCAGCTCTGTTGGATTTGTAACCTCACTGTATACCATTTCTGATAAAATGCCTTTTTATATCTACGCTTCTGGAGCTTTACTCCCAGGGTCTCCACTGAAAAAAGGGAATTTGCCCAGTCGGACATTACCCAGTAAAGAAATGTAAATAAATAAATAATATTTTTAGTCTGTTCTTCATAAAATTTGTAGTTTTCTGGAAAATCATTCAATAAAGTCAATAAACAAGGACAGACATTTGAGTTTCAGACTTTATATCCTCCAGAAAATACGTTTGTCTTTTTCAGCTTTTCCCGGTTAGGGTCGCCAGTGCCGAACCGTCCGCTAATGATTGGCAGTTGATACTAATGGTGCTGTTGCCAAATGCTCAAAGTCAGCGACGGCACGACCTGTTTTTCTAGCAAGTATCTAACTTTATTTTTTACAGGAGCAATATTTAAATTCTGTGTGCCTTTTTTGGCTTTGTCCCCCATTCTCTCTGTCTGTCTTTGTTTTTTTTTTTTGAGAGAAGAAAGCGGTATGAACCCCAGTTAGTTAACAACAGAATACTGCTTTGGTACTGTTACTGCAGGGAGTAAGCCGACAGAGAAAAATGTGAACAAATGCCAGTTCACTGAGGTAATTTGGGAGAATTCAGGTCAAAAGCCCCCTTGAATGAAAGGTTTGCTAATTAAACACCTGTCTATGAATATGCAAGTTTTAGGAATAGCGGTTGTAGAAAGCAAGTACTGTATGGTAGGTGCAGTGTAATATTAATTATTTGTCTGTTTTGTTGAGTGTTTTCACTAACTGTGTTTGGTGACACTTTACAATTAATGATTACTGATGCAGATGTCTAAACCCAGATAAAGCTATAAATGGCCATTTGTACTACAAGTGACACTCCAAGTAAGTCATTAAAAACAGTGCAGTCCAGCATGAAACCACATTAATCAGAATACTACAAAAAACATATTTTTCACCTCAGCACAAGATAAATCATGAAAATATCAACATTTGCCAATGAAATAATGCACACAAGAATCACACAAGAATCACAAACTTTGGAGAAACAAGGGCATGCTCCCAAGTAGGCAAGGACATCTAAAAAGACACCTTCATGTGTCTTTAATCAAGCAACATATTAGTTAATTTTTGAATTTGTAAGATGGGAGACTAAAAAGACTGGAATCTAAATAAACTCACATATATTTAAAACATATTCGGCTGCTATGAAATTCTGAACAAAACGTACCTATACATCTGGCCAGTCTAATGTGCACAATACAGCAACTGGCAGGCTCTCTCACCCTACAGTTTTAGAGCCGAGTACAACAGATTTTTCTGCCGTTCATGAAAACATTTTTCATTACCTGCTGGTTTTGTTGCTTAATGTGAGAAGATTAAGAGCAAGTAAAAATACAGTGTAGTACCCAGAATGCAAACACAGACCTACACAGAATGCTCTGTTATTACCCAGACCGCATCCCTACAGAACATTTGAAATCAGCACTACAAATCAAGAACTTGAGGTTTTACTCTGCTTACTTAATGATCCCTTATATCCACAAAGAAAAAGCCCAAGCCTGCAGAAAGACAACTCTCAGGTTTTTAGGAAGAAACTCATGACATGTAAACATAAAGCATCTTCAGACCTGAGTGCATGCTTAGGGGAGTTACTAGAAAAGCAACAGGGAAGTTAATCGATATGGCTTCTTGACAATGATTTAAAGACATCTGGTATTAAATGTAGGTCTAATAGTAAAGAAAGGAAAGACCTAGTCTCTTTTTAACATGACACACTCAACTACCAGCTCTTCAGCTCTTACAATAAGACATCTAAAAAGACACCTTCGTGTGTCTTTAATCAAGCAACATATTAGTTAATTTTTGAATTTGTAAGATGGGAGACTAAAAAGACTGGAATCTAAATAAACTCACATATATTTAAAACATGAGACTGAGGATTGTACCATATTAGGAAGATATACAATGTAACTAATAGTCTCACTCAATCAAAACTCACAATATTGCAACTGCATCAACAACGGCATCATCTAACTGACACAATAATATAAATATATAGTGCAATAACTTAAAATAAAACAATGGAACATAAAGCTTAACCCACATTGTTTGTGCAAAAGGGGACTGCCCCTTTCCACCAAATGACTGCTAAATATATTAGCTCTGAGGCTGCATAAACTCAGGAAAACAGGAAAAAAGAAAAATTTACCTTTTATCATTACTGTCCGACCTCAGAGATACCATTAAACAGCGAAGTGACACAATGAACTCTCAACAAAGCAACCCTTCACTTTAAGGCATATGACACATCAAATGTTGGAAAAATGTCATAAGGTAAGTGACATTTTTCTCCATTAGCAACTCCCGAGTCAGCTGTGGAATACTCAAGATATTGAGAGATACTAAAGACCACAGTGTGTGCACAGTGCATGTTTTGAAAATGGTGTGTGTGTGTATATATATATATATATATATATATGTACAAACATAAAATATCACAATACTGTATATATTTGTAAATAATGCATCTACTTATTTGCTGTTTCAATACTGAAAGTTTCTTAATGATTTCAAGTAATACTAAGCCATGTCTATAAATTCATAATTAGTAAGAAGTAAAGAACAAATCCCAAGGCAGTGACATCCTATGATATCCAAAATAAGGCTTCCTGGGTGTAAGCATGTGCTATTAACCTCGAATAACTAACAAATAAGCGCATTCCAATTTCAGTTTGTAAGTCAAGTTAATGGCTCAGTGCAAAGTATACTTTTGGAGAAAGAGTTAAACAGTTATGTTTTCTTTGCAGAAACAGAGGCAACTTTTAAATCTATAAAAAGACTTGTAGTAACACCAATTTCCATTCTGTGTGTTGGTAAGCATACCAGTGTTGGTCACTATCCAGATTGCTGTAAAGGTTTGCCGTTTCTAAAACCACATTAAAAAAACAGTGTGCAGAGTCTGCATATCCTCCCTGCGGTCAAGTGAGTTTTAAGGACATGAAGGTAGGTGCGCGTGTGTGTGTGTGTGTGTGTGCCTTCTGTGAAGGTTGGGTGTCGGGCTGGAAACTCAACACCAGTTCAATACTGTAAAAAATTCACTGCCAAACAATCTGCGGACCAGCGATCTGCTGTGGCAACCCCCAACAGGAGAAGCCGAAAGACACTGCATTGCATTACATTGCTATTAAAAGGAGAGTACGAAATAATTTCTGAAGCAGTGAAATAACTGTTAGCAAACATTTTTTTCTGGAACTTTAGCAAGTGCTAGAAGGTTTGAAACTTAGGTGTGATCAGTTTAATGAAGGAAAGCAAAACAGTTTTCTTCCAAATGCTAAAGGATAATAACCAAGGAAAGGGAAAAGACTGCAATATGACAAAATGTCAGGAATTTATTGTGCATCATTTCTGAAGTGGAATGAGTTGTTTAGTTAATAAAGACTTAACCCTTGCTAGAGAATATTATTATGGAATAAAAGTGAGGAAGTATCTCTTCAGAATGAGGACTTGTTTGTATGAGGTCCCCAATGAAACTCTGATAACTGAAAATGTGATGCATGGATTATTGATACTGAAAGTGCAAACCAGGGAAATTTCAGCTGTGTGAGTAAACATAACACTAAAAGTAGATTTTCAAATAATCCTTGCTACAGTATCTTAAGCTACATTTGTTATATCAGAGGCCAGCTTACAAAGCTTTAGTGTGCCTTCCATGCACCCAAACTGTTAGTCAGCTTGAGCGGAGATGACTAAAATACAAGCTTGGAGTGAAGTGCATCAGAGCTTTCATGCCAATAGAGACTAAAGCTCAGAGAAAGACAATACTATGAAAATAATAAAAATAAATAACAACAACAACATGGCCACACCTTGGCATAAAGAACATACAAAAATAAGGGGGGTGGAGGGAGTGGCTACTGCAGCAATGATCATTCGAACATCTACTGTTAAGGATAGTTTACTTATACACCTGTACTATATTCATGTGGATCACTGCATTAGTAAATTAAGCTACATAGGTAGATTACCACAACTTAACATGACAGAGGAAGTAGGAGGGTCCAGGAGCCCCTGGAGAATGATGCTAGCAAAGCATGTCCTAGACCTGGAGAAGGAATCTAGTTTATAGCGCTTTACTAAAATGTGCACAAAGCTGCTGCCTCTAGAGTACTTCTAGAACCCAAACATTTCCAAACGCCCATAGATGGAGCTAAGGCTGCAGAAGAATCAGCTTTGACACTACCTGCACCTCTCAACTTCTTTGTGCAATAAACCTGGACAAAACCTAACGTTATGGGGAACAAAGACCCATAAATTTGGACAGATTTTAAATATTGCTCTTATGAACACAGAAAGTTGCTAGAAAACCAGGAGCTGTATCATGCAATTTCTGGCGGATTTAAAGTCTGAAATTCAACTGTATGCTGTTATTTAGTGACTTCCCTCAGTGATTTGCCTAAAAACTAAAGTTTATGAGCAATAGAACAAAAGTATGAAGTAGAAATCTGAACATTCTGGGAAAATCTGGACAGCTGAAAAGTATGACTGTACCTGTGTTCCTGGAACTTCACACACATACATAAATGGCTTCTCAACAGTTGAAAATGCTCTCTAACCATTCATCTTCTACTTATTCTAGGACATCAACACTGCTGATTTCAACAGTCCATCTGTACAGCTCTCATCTTTCCAATGGTTTCATTTGGACTATCAAGCATCAACATGCATCCATTCAAAAACAATTTTAATGCAACAGGACATTACAGTCTAGGTTTCAGTCTCAGTCTACACTCTCACATCACATCCTCAAAATGCAGATGGTGCTACAAAGTCACTTCAGAGGAGAGTAGTCTTGTTCCACAAAAACAGGTGCCCCATCACAGAATTCTCTAACTGGTTGTCAAAACTACCGCATCATTTGTGTTTTTTTTTTTGTAAAAGGTCAAACATTTTATCAAGATTGCTTTTTAGTTTCCTATATTTAACTTATGAAACTGGTAGAAGTAGATATGTCACATGTGCTATTCTGCAAAGCATCTTTTGGAAGCCTGCCTTTTCCATCACATCTCTTTTTCCTCACTTTCCAAATCACCACACATACTTAAGTTATGCTTTACTGCCTCCAGTCCAATTAAATGCTACCGCTTTTCCAACTCACTTGCCTTGCCATGAAAGCACATATTAGTTGTATGGCTGGTTCAATGACTACCCATTGGTTGTGCAGATACTGTGACCATTAATAAATATTTCATGCATACAAACAAGCGGTCTAGTTCTACTAGAGGAATAAGGAACATCATGGAAACCCTGTTCTGGCTCAAGATCACTTTCTGTACTACAGTATTAGGACTCTATCGCACAATCAAACTTTCAATCACTGACCAAGAGGAAACATCTTTACTTACTGATTCACCAAAACTCATACTGAGCACAATTTTAAAATTTGCCTGTTTAACAGTTAACTTCAGAAGGCAACCAACTTCAACAAGTATTGCACATGAGCTCCTTTTTCAAACCGATTTTAATGAGCAAGAATACTGACACACTGAACAAAAGTGGTTCTGATATGGTAAGAAGGTTGTTTACATGCAATACGACTCCCAAAGTAATAAAATTCATGACACTTTTGTGAAACACATGACTCTGATGTTGAAGACAATTGCCCTCCCCAGATTTACATCAATGAGGAAAAGCTCACTGCAGGCCATTGTGGATGCTACACTTCAGTCAGTACAGATGAACAGGAGGTAGTACCACAATCCATGCTCTTGACAAAGTTAAATTAATCTGCTACACTTCACACACACACACACACACACACACACACACACACACACACACACACACACACACACACAAAGGGAACAATACAGACTGCTTCCCCTTAGTTGTGTTTGTAGGATCTCTACTATGGCAATACATTCAGCCAGTAAAATGACATGCAATTACTGCCTCGATCAAGAACAGCATTTTATTTCAAGTATATTTTACTAATGAGAACTTTGTTAGGTGAGACTACTTCAGTAAATATTTGCTATTCAGATCTATGGTAATGTGACACAAAACTGCTCTTCTCTATATTTCTGTGTGCATGCTATGTTTCTACTCTTAACATGGATAATACTATTGTCGCTACAATATTATGGTGGGAGGTCAGAGTCCTGGGTCTACATGCCCCTAACCAAACAACTAAAGGCTCACCTTTACTATAGCTATAAAGCTCAGTTTCTTGGGGATAGCGCAAAAGAACAACCCCTAATATTTTTGGTTCCAATTAGGAAAGGAGCTCCATGACTGACACTAACAGCACCACTGAGTGAAGACAGCCATGATGTCCACGTCACAACTTTTTCTTCTACTTTCAATAATAACTTACATTAGTAAGAATGTAAAAGATGATTAACAGTAATGCAAACCACAAAATGTTGGGGAGTTAATACTGTACTATGTAGGTTGTACTACCGGTAGTTCTACATCACAGCATGAATGGTTTGATGCACTACTCTACTGACCTTATTAGAGAAGAGCTGCTGTAATGGCATACATGTAAGAGGGGCTGCTACTTTAGCATGCTGTATAAAGTACTGTTAAGGTTTGCAGCATCTAGCCAATTAGTAGCATACAAGGTTAAATTCTGACAACCCAAGTTCAAAAGGCAGCTTAAGTGCCTGCAGGAGCTGGGAAGGGAGTGAGCAGCCGCTACCATTTCACCTTTTGGGGAGAGGCGATTCTGGCTCACCACATGTGCAACACCAAGTGGGAGCACAAGGCCTCTACCCCACAAAGTCTGGGTTTATTGTGCCAATGCTGCCATGTTCACACACTGCAATCTTCAGGGGATCCTTGGAGGGCAGCCACAGGGGAGCTCAGAAGACCACCACAGGGGAATTAGTGTTCTGCCAGAGAAGAGGGTAGGCTGTCCAACAGGACAAGGAAGGATGACCCACTTCCCACCACTCTAATGGTGCCACTAGTACCAGAGGTCACGGAGGATTCCCAGGCAGCAAAAAATGGGTCATTGGGCTCTTGCCTGCCCAGCGGATCCCTAGCTCTCATTAACAGTGGAACAAATGGGCCGAATGGACGCAGGCAGAACAGCCATCAGGCTCCGACCTACAGGAGTTCCTTGTACATGTATATACCTGTATGTCTGTCATTGCCATTTGGCCAAGAATGTGACCGATAACCATCCAAAGTTAAGGAGCAGTTCATTTACCTGGTTAACAAAGGAAATAAATGAAAAAATAAAAATAAATGTACCAGCTGTATTACTTTATTACAGAACACAAAACAAAGCCATATAAATATGATGCATAACAAACATAAATTTCATGAGACATATTTACAAAAATACCCGTCATCTGAGGAACAGAAAGGACAACTTAGACCTCTCAGTCAGCAAATTATTACTGCTGTACTCTGTAATGGGTTTGATCAGTGCTGAACATAACATTTTTGTCCCCCTTTATTCAGCACTGATCAGATCCATTTGGTATGCACTTCACACATCTCAACAAATTCAAACTCCTACATATCCCTTAGTTAACAGGACAGAGTGAAATCCCTGCCCCTGTACTGTGTCATATAGATTCCTGAGGGGGCAACCTGAGTCATTAGAGATCTGGCGATGCCAGACCTCTTATATCTCAGAAAGACAAGCAGTTCAGCTAGCACAAGAACTACTAACCTCAACCTTCAGTAGCAGATAAACAAAATGTAATGGAGAAATGGGTATACCACCCAGCTCTTCCCCATTTATCAGTATAAACTTCCTCTGCAAGTTAATCAAAGTGATTCTACATCCTCCTCCAAATTAAAATTGATGACTGGATGGGTTCCCTCAAATTTATCATGGGATTAACTGGCCTCGCCACCCTTGAGAAAGGACGCAAAACCTGAGGGTCATAAGCATATATGGTCATTACACTAAAACAGCCTTGAATGTTTTTATAACCAAAGAAAGTAATTTAAAAAACTATATATTATAATTTAGCATATTGATAACACAGACTTTGATATTTTGCAGTTTCCCTGTAAATAGGAATATGCATGAATACAGCTTATTGAAGATGCTGGGTGCATTTGCATAGACAAGGTTATCTACTGTACATCACAGAGATTTCTCCACTGTTGCTAGTTTTAAAACAATCCGCACTGTGCACCTATCATCACTATAAACATACACTATGCCTTTCTAACTATTCCAAATGCAGCTCATTAAAACAATATACACACATACAAAGCTGGCAGCGAATAAACGGATCTGCAACAACATTTCTGCTGGAGAAAAATATAATGTATTCCATGCAAGCATAACAAAACAAACTGTAAATTGTGCATAACCCTCTCCTTTCAAATGTGTCAGTCATTCACATCTCAGGGTTTCTTGTTCAAGGCTCATTCTGTTCAGACAGAATTTTAGCAGAGGTGAGTGCAGTGTTAATCTAGTAAAGAAGGATGTCAGTCTGAAGTTATCATACTATATGGCATTTTGAAGTAATGGGCAAAATGACTACAAAAATGTCCTCTTCATGGACTTATGCCCACTTAACCTTGGGAAGGAGCTCTGTGAAGCAGATATTGAGAAAAAGTTCCAGACATGCAAATGCAATCAAAAAGAAAGGAGTGCATGTGTCCAAGTGTGTCAACATCCATCCATCCATCCATTCATTCATTCATTCACTCACTCATTGCCTCTCTCTTTTCATTCAGTCTTTACAGATCTCTAGCGTTTAAACGCGCATTACCAAATATCTAACGATACATATCACAGAAAATCCTGTAATACTTACAGCCTGAAGCATGGCCTGTTGGCTCCCTGGCACCTGAGCTGCTGCCACCAGTTCATTACGGGGACGTTTACCTGGCACCAGTACCATCTCCTGACCGCTTTTCCTCTTGCCTTGTTCGATCATGGCTCACCGATTAAAGAAACAGTGACAACTGTCTAAAAACACTTACAAAAACAAACTTCAAGCAATATATAAGACAAAAAGTTTTTTTCTTCCACCAAACACTTGTACAACATAAAAACAAGGCGCATAATTCTACGTCATCTGAACTGCGACAACCTCAAGGATTGTTCACTTTTCGGGCTTTACGTATTAAAGATAGTAATTGCTATACTTGTCAACTTCTTAGCGCAGGAAAAGGCCGAAAAATAAGGACAGATTTTAATTGTTGCTCTTACGAACCTGGAACGTAGCCATTCTGTCTGAAACTTAAGTATATGACATTGACATCACACCTCTTAAATGTCTAGCCTTTTCTCATAACACTTGTAATTTTCTGGTAAATGAATTTACTACAAAAAATGACAGACATTTGACGTTCATATCCTTCAAGAAATGCATGGTAACGCAAAACATTTTATTTTAGCAACTTTATAAGAACGGTACTTAAAATGTTCTCTCTTTTGGGGCTTTTATGAGGACCCCCCCCCAAAAAAAAAAAAAAGATGAGGCAAAATATGGACAGTTGAAACTTTTTATGTGTGTGCACAATTTGCGAATAACTTCAGTGTTCTGTTCTATTTATGTTATGTTGCCGGAACACCCCCCCCCCAAAAAAAATAAAATGATGCAAAATATGGACAGTTGAGACTTTTTGTGGTTGTGCACAATTTGTGAATAACAAGCGTTCTCCTTCAATGTCTTCCCTCAATGATCAAGAACAAATCGAAGAATAATGGGAGAGGGGTAGCAATGTTTGAGACTCATTACAGCACTTGCGTTTTGTTTAATGTTCATAGGTAAGTACTAGGCTATCTGCCCATGGGCATTTATAAGCCTAGCCACAGAGTGATGGCTTTCGCTTCCCCATTAGATTAGTAACCTGGGCCTCTGTCAACAGGGCTCCTGAAATGATCCCAGGGTAGAACTTACGATTACCCATCCACTCATCAAGATTTCTCTTGAAGAGGGTCAGAGAGGAGCTCTGTCGAATATGGATTGGAATTCTTCCAGAGTGAGGGGAGTCACTGGGACAGGAATCTATCCCTGCAGCATGTCCTGTTTATTGTTGTACATAGGTTCAAGTCGCTAGAACAAGTGGTTCTGAGGGATCTCGTTTTTTTGAGGTGAAGCATGTCCATTAGTTCAGGGTTTGACATGGCCCTATAGGTCAGGCACAGGTCACCTCTGAGCAGACTAAGCGACTGAGAAGAGCTGGAGCTTTTTTAGTCGTGCTTCATAGGGTAATTGTTTAAGGCCCTTATTCCTCTTAGTGAGGTACTTCTGTGGTCTTTCTAGTTGTTGCAGGTGTCTAGTGAGGTACATCCCAAATGGGGCATTGTACTCTATTATGGGCCTAATGAGTGAGGAGTAAAGGGGCACAATCACCTCTTTGGATCTGGATGAGAAACCCTTTGTGGTGTGCCACATGAAAGGATTTCCTGACCATTTTGGCTATGTGGTTATCAAAGGAGAGCATGCTATCTACTTGGGTACCCAGGTCCCTAATTACTTCTTCTGTACTTAGTGGATTCCCATCTATGTGGTAGTTTGTAGGTACTTTGTTTTTCCCAAATGGGATTACTATGCATTTTTTGGCATTAAGCTTGAGGCCGTGACTTTGACACCAGGTGTTTGTCTCTCTGAGACCCTTTTGCAGGATGTCTGTGTCAGCTGGAGAGTCAGTTATTGCACCCAATTCACAGTCATCTGCGAACTTGGTTAGCCACAGTCCCTCCACCTTTGCCTGTACTTCGGAGAAATATATACCGAACAGTAGGTGTTCCAGGACTGAGCCCTGTGGGACTCTGCTTGTGACTGGTTTAGAGTCAGACATGGCGCCTGCCACTCTTACCGTGTGGGTTCTGTCTCAGAGCCAATTGGCAACCCATCTCGTGACATGGGGGTTGATATTTAAGCTGGTGAGTTTGTCTATGATTCCTGAGTGTGGGATGGTGTTGAACGCCTTAGTGAGGTCCAGATATGCTGTGTGGACCACCTTCCCTTCATCTATGGCCTTGGTGACTGTTTTGAAGAAGTCGACCAAGTTCAGGAGGCAAGATCTGCCTTTAACAAAGACAAACTGGGTGGGGTCCAGTCTCTGGAGGTTCCCAATGTCCCTGTTAATGAGCTCCATGATAATGCATTCCATGGCTTTGCAGACCAAGCTAGTCAAGCTTATAGGGCGATAGTTCCCAGGGTCAGTTGTGGCACCACCTTTGTGAAGTGGTACGACTGTTGCTGTACACCATTCTTTGGGTACATAGCCTGTAGTGAGGCTGAGTTTGAATAGTGATTTGAGATGGGAGGGTTAGTTCATTTTGAAGCTCGTGTAAGACACAACCTGGGATAGCATCTGGTCCTATTGATGCTGTGTTTTTGGCCTTTGCAAGGGCTGTCTTTACTTGTGTGTCTGAGATATCTGGAGCACCACATTCTTCTGGGATGGGTGCTAGCCCCTTTGGTGGAGAGTGGGGGGGGGGGGTAAAATTTGCACTGAACTTGTCAGCCATGATTTTGACAATGTCGGTTGGTTCAGTGTATTTATGGCCATTATGCACTAGCTTGGAGCATATCTGAGAGTTTGCCCCTAGACTCTTGACATAGTTAAAGAAGGCCTTGTGGTTATGCTTAGAGTCATTGGCTATTTTTCTTTCGAAGTTGGCCTTGGATGATTTAATGAGTGAGCGCAGTTTTTTACTGATGTTAATCAGAGATGCCTTCTTATTTTGGGATTTTGTTCTATCTTGCAGGAGTTTCCACCTTCTGTTGTAAAATTTATTTATGGCTGGGGTCTACCAGACTGGCTTCCTCTTTTTTGAGGAGTTGGTCTTGGTTTTACTTGGGATGGCTCGGTCCATGCATTCTTGAAGGTGTTCATAGAATGCACTTGTAAAGGATTCTGCTGATGGGTCATCATTTTCCATTTGATTGGGAGCTTTGAAACTTCCCACCTTGGTCTTGAGGAGTGTGAAGTTGGCTTTAGAGAAGATTTTAACCTTGCTTTCCTTGACTGGGGGGGGTCGGGATGTGGATGTCCAGTGTGATTAGTTTGTGATCTGATCTTACCAATGACGAGTTTACGTCAGGTGTGGAACATAGGTTCCCCATGTTGGTGATGACCAGGTCCAGTATGTTGTCACCTCTTGTGGGAGTGGTGACCAGCTGTTCAAGGGTATTTGAGTTTATAAATTCAAGGAAGCATTGGGCTAGGGCGTTTGAGCTTGAGTAGTTTTCCCAGGATAGTTGAAGTCACCCAGTAGCATGGTGTTGGGTAGAGTCTTCATACTTTCTAATGTTCTCAGGAATGCTGCGTGAGGGTCCTGAGACAAGGTGGGAGATCTGCAGCAAGCTATAAATTGAACAGTCAATTTACCCGCTGTTAATTGCACTTGGATGGTCTCAGATTCTGCATGCTGTGCTACTAACCTGGAGATGTGGGTGTTCTTGATGAATATGGACACACCCCCTCCTTTTGTGTTCCGGTCCTGATTTAAAACTTCTCCTGCAATGTTTATTTTTAGAAATTATACCTGCTTTTGGACTGAACGTCGTTGTAATGCTGATTTTAAAAGAGTATTCCATACTGTTTTTACTACATTTGTTTTATGTTTTTAGTAGTATCTAATGCCGTAGTAACCAGTTCTTGACGTGATATTTTAAAGCATTCTTGCCTTATGCTATATAACGCACTTTGTGCCACTGACAGTCTATCCATGAATGATGCCACTTCCAAATCAGCTGAACTTCAGTTGCTGGAAGAAGTTGGGTACTGCAATACAGTCTACCTACAATGGCCTTCACCAGACAGGGATTTTTTTTGTCAAATGTAAACCCAGTTCCTGATTAGAATTATGCAGATACAGTTAAAGCAAGAATGCAGGATTCAGCAAGAACATTTAGAATGCCGTGCAGTGTTGCCAACCTGGAGTCTGTTTTGTGGCTGGTCAGAGAGGACTTTTAAAATATGCAGGGCAACCTCAGTTCTGCTATTTCTGTGAGGTTTTTCTCACATGGTAGTGGAATGCCCAGTTAGAAAATGTACAAGATGTGGATCTACAGACCATTTCACCTGAGCATGTCCTGTTAAATGCCAATACTGCACAGGACCTCATCAGTGGGCAAACTGTCCTGTGATTTTTACAACACCTATGGACTTGGAAACATCTAAAGAGTCTATGACAAGGACAGACACAATGATTACAGATGAAAATCCAAGTAACATTAACACCAAAAATGAAAACAAATGTCCACAAGGACAAAAATGCAGCAACAATATCTGAAAAGGGCAACAACCACATGGACACTGACTGTGAACTTATACAAATTGAACCAATTCCCCCAGGGGCAAACAGGGTTAAAAGCAAGGACAAATTTGCTGAAAATGAGTCTATATCCATTGAACCTTCTAGCCTGGTGACAAATGCTTGGTCTTTAGAACAGTTGGACAAAACACAACCACAAATATTAGCTGATAAAACATCTGTAAATATTGAAAAAAAAATACAGAAAAATGAGACCAATATCACCAAACTCAGCTGTAGCTAACACAATACATGTAGAGGATGGTACATTTTTTTCAGAATTATTTGATAATGAAATATCAACATTTTCAACAAATAGTTCAAACATCAATGCCAGCATAATTTAAAAAAAATCTGCCTTACAATGGACTAAGGTAAATAAACGTAGAAAAGGTAACCCAAAGAAGTTTCAAAAAGTGATAAACAGATAATGGTTGAAACTTCTTTGGTATTTTTGTAACATTAAGAATATGCTTATTTTAAAAAGATGCTTGTTAATATTTGAATGGCTACAATGCTTGTTATATGACATGATTTGTTCAATAGCTACAGGGCCAGGGCAATTAAAAGAGCAAATGACGCAATGGGATAACTTATGGAACAAAGAACAGTATGGTCTATAGGCTCAGAAAGACATTCAGAAATATGTATAATTCTAATAATTTAACTATATGCAACATATTACATCTGATTCTAGGTAGGTTATTGTTACGAGACATCAAAGTAGACAGTACATCAGATTAATAATATATGCAAATCTGGAGGCAACAGATTGTACAAAAATGTTTAATTTAATGCAACCATATCTTTTGGTAGATTATCCAATAATAGTGTGTAGGGACTTTAATTCTCATCTTAATGAGGGAATTAATTGTAAAAACAAAGATGGTAGAGATTGCTACAAAGTCATGGGTACTGCAACACAGAACATGATTCATCCAAATGATTATACTTATTTTCATGATTCCACAGTGTCTATAATTGACTATTGTTGGCATTCAACACACATCTAAAATACTACCATTTGCAGACCACAAAGCCATGGCATATACATTTGGCATACAAACTCAAAAAATAAAAGGTAAAGGAGTACCACAATTAGTTAGTATATGTCTTAACACAGATAAATGAGAGAGAAATCATACAGGAATTACGGTATGATCACAGTACATTAAAATAATTATGACGCACTTAACCTGGTGGTTAGATTTTAAGGAAAAGTTATTAGGTATAAATGGTACATGACACATTATCATCAGAAATATGCCAACAAAGATATAAATAAGGCAATGGTGTACTTAAGGAAATTATATCAACTGAACCTACAAAGGGTAACAGCAAAGTTGCATAATTTAAGATACTCATTAAAAGGCAGGGGTGAATGTTTATTACCATATATTGGAAAGAAAACAGTTAAGAGAGTCTTACATACACTGGTTAAGAAATGATAAAAGTAATTTCGTTAACAATAAACAAGATTTGTTAGAAGTGATAATTATTTAGCAAATTTATACAAGGGAAAGAACACACCCTCAACAACATGGAAAATTCCAAAAATGCCTAGATTGTTTACTTAATATATAGATGCTACTGTTAAAGTTACAGAACTCAAGAAAGCAATTGCTACAATGTCTTCCAAATGTACAGTACCAGATATGGACGAAATAACATACGAGTTCTATAAAATGCTAACTGATGAACAATTGCAAAATATTGTAAACTTTTTTAATGAATGGTTGAAGAATGGTATATTGAATGCTGAATTCTTAACAATTGCATTGAATTTTGTCTGGAAAAAAGGGGACAGGGCTACACTTTCTAACCAGAGATCAATTGCTTTATGCAACATGGATTACAAATTGTTTTGCAAAATGTTACAAATGAGACTAAAGAAAAAATACATCATTTACTAGAGTCAAACATATCTGGAATACATGGAAAGCCTAAGAAGGATGTCTGCTATTATGTTGTCCTGTGATTTACAAAAAGCAGTTGATTCACACAGTGCACTAACTGAGGTTGTAGAACACTTTGGATTTGGTTCATGCTTTAAAAAATGTATTAATTCAACACATTCACAGACAAAAATAACACCAGAAGTGAAGGGTGGTTAGGAAAATCAGTACAGATGAAAAATGGAATCAGGCAAGGAATCAGGCAAGGTTGCCCACTAAGTACATATTTGCTAGTTTTAATAATAGGAGCAGCATTTTATAAATACAGAAGCGTAAAGACAGCACTGTAGTCTTTTGATTGTGAAGGAGTAGCAATACCAAAGATAATGTCTTACACAGACGATATTGCTATAATTGCAGAAAATTATTAAACCTTACAGCAAAATTTGCAAACTATAAAGTATAATACAAAACGCCTCACAGTAAGACGCTGTCCGGTTCGATTCTCAGCTAGAACGTCTTCTGTGTGGAGACATGCATGAATGGGCGTACCTTTGTTGAAGGTTGTGCGTCAGGGCTGGTAACTCGGCACGTAAAAATCAACTACCAATCATTAGCGGACCGGAGTTCTGCTGTGGCGACCCCTAACCGGGAAAAGCCGAAAGACACAACAACAACAAAACATAGGTTTACAATTAAATGTTAAAAAAAATCTATAGGCTTTACTAGAAGTACAGAAAAAAACAGAACTAAAAAATACACATTTTTTAAATGATGGAATACAGATCTTAGGAATCCCATATGGCACAGAGGAATACATAAATTCAAGATGTAAAGAGGTATTAGAAAAAAGTTATAGAAAATTAGAATTTTGGAATATATTTACACTCTTATATGTTAAAAAGTTTAATTAATAGAGCATTTCTTAGTAAGCTTATTTATACTTTCATAATTTATTTTTTTCTGATAATTTGGACAACAGAGTTATTAAATGCAGTATTTAAGTTTTTTGGAAAACTAGAATAAATCCAATCAGAAGGGGAGTACCATATTCTGAAAGTCAACGGGAGGGGGTTGTCACTAAAGCAACCTGTACTGTTTTTACATTCAGTTTTCCAATATATAAATAATCAAACATTTTCCTTAATAGGAAGAATGCTTACGTCCATCAACAAAAATTTTTAGGCAGCTTGTATGGTAGAAAACGGGATTAAAAATGTTAACGAGTTGAAAGATGTACAATTGATAATTTCAAAATACAAAATACAAGAATTTACAAAAACATACTAGAAAACAATGGTATAAACAAATATTAGAAAAGTGTCATACCATTAATGCTTATGTCAACTATCCAGTTTTCAGAACACATGGAATAAGAAATAGGAGAGTATTTACCAAAAAAAAAAAATACCGCAGTGAGGGGATTTTCTGTGGAGATGATCCCTAAACAAATTACCATTAAGATCAGCATTTGTGATCTGTTTCAGAAAATGTATCAGAAACAAATATTTAGAGTTAGAAACAGTACAGCATGTATTTTTAGAGTGTCCTAGGGCAAAACATTTTTGGTCATATATACAGAAGAAGTACAGTATTCCATGTTTATTTCCAGTAAATATCCAAAAATGCCTATATGGAGATTATGGAAAAATTTGGAATGTACAGGTAAAGAAAACAGACTGGTGTCAGTACTACACTTCTTGTGGATAGACAATCTGCCGAAATGAAAAACTCAAAAACTTTAACTACATAATATTTAATAAACAGATATTCAGAATGGTTGCACCATAAAGGATGGACAATGGACATTACTTAACGTAAAAGTTTAATCTAAATTTATAATGTCAAATATTTTTTTATTGCAGCACATATAGTAATTTATGCTATTGCAAAATTTACTTTGAGATTTGTAAATATTTGTAACTAATAATCATTTTCTAATAAGATAGTTTAATCCCTATTTATTTAACATTTGTTGACTGGGATAGTCTGACTGAGCAAAAGCCCTTTTTCAGTGGAGGCCTGGGGAGTATAACAATCAAGAAAAATTACAAAATTGAAATGAGACACAGTAAAAAATATACAATAAAACAGTAAAACAGTTAAGAGAATTTGCATAAAGCTTCACAGTACAACAAATCAAGAACAGTACTACATTGAGGTAAGAATACAGTAGAAATATACAAAAGCATTTAAGCATATGTAATGACAGTAAAGTAAGGATAATCAGCAATAGAACCATGTAATGTAATAGGATTACTATTAGGTAGTGACTAAACACTAGCTGAAAAACACACAAGGTTGACTTCAAGAGGACATTTGTGCAATACAAAACAGTAAGAAAGTTTAACAGCAGGGAGGGGAGGAAAAGTGATGATAGCAACGGAGAGAGGGAGGGGTTCAAGTGGGGTGATTACAGTGACAAGTCCAGGTGCTGCAGAGGTAACTTTTGAGAGTTTTCTTGAATTCAGAGAAGTGGGTGGTGTTCCTGGGAGTCATGGGAAGCTTGTTCCATGTGAGAGCAGGAAAGTAGCTGTAGAGATTCTGTCCAGGAGATTTTTAGGTTTGTGGATCTGCACCCTGGTCTGAACGTCTGAGGGACCGAGGTGGCTTGTAGAGGGAGACTAGGGAAGAGATGCTAGGGCAAGAAGAGGGTTTGTTCAAGATAGAATGGATAATGAGAAGTTGTGCAAATATGAGTTGGTTAGGAAATTCGAACCAGCTGAGTGTCTGGAGAACATGACAATGGTGCGACCTAGAAGGCAGATTAGCTGCACATCTAGCAACTTTGTTGTAGGTAGTTTCAAGTTTGGAAAGTAATGAGGACTGCAGGTTGGTTAGTACTTGAGAGCTGTAGAAGAGGTTGGGAAGAAGGTATGCTTGGGTAAGTGAGATCCTAGAGATGGGTGTAAGGAACCTTTTATTTCAATAGAGTAGGCCAAGCTTTTGGTGTTTATTTATTTATTTTTTTTGATACAGTGAAGTACATGAAGGTTGAATTTAACTCATTCACTCCAATGGAGCTCATTAAGTCTGCACTGTAACTTTCAGTGGGTGGAGCCTAAGCCTTTTGACAGAATCAAATTATGTCATCACATTTCAAACAAATGTTTGAAGCTCTGGAACCATAGGGGTTATGAAAGAAGTATACATAGCAAACTCTTCAGCACAAACTATTTTTATAGTGGTAGTATTCTTTAGGTTCTAGACCTTAAACCAAATTTTATAAGTCACAGTAACTATTACATTTGTAATATTTTGTAAACAACTTACAGTATCTCAGCAACTTCTCAAGGTGCACTCGTACTGTCAGCATCATTTTATTCATCTAGCTGAGAGCTTTCATTTGAGGCTAAGGAGTTATGTCTTTGTTATCTGGTTGTTGAGATATTTAGAAAAATATGAAGTTTATATCTACATAAATTAATATCTTCAAAACAACAGTTAATATCTATTTACCTGCACCAGACAAGTCAGGTATTAATGCAGTTGACTTTGCAATTGTGTAAGCTTTAAGATAAAATCTTTTAAAACCTTGTGCATAGTGTGGTTTTGGAATTATCAATACAAATATGAACAAGCAATATTTGATGCCTAGAGACATCGGTAGGAGTTAACTGCAGATGCACTTGGAGGTGTCACTCAAATGTAATGAGTTAAGCTGATAATCTGTTATTACTCAGAGGAGCTTAGTGTGGGTTTCAGGTTTGATGATAGTGTTGTTAAGGGAATAGATGGTAAATGAGGTTTTAAGATGATTAAGGGATTTTGGGAGGAAGAGTACAAGTTTTGTCTTTTTAGAGTTAAGTATGAGCTGGTTGTTAGTAAGCCATGTTTCAGTGAGGTTAAATGAAGTTTGTGTCAGGCTCAGAAGGTTGGAGAGGTTATCAGCAATAGAAATGATTGTGGAGTCGTCTGAGTACTGTGTGAGGGAGGACTGAGGACTGGATGTGAATAGTTGGTTAGTAAAGATGTTGAAGAGGAGGGGCCTAGGATTGAGCCTTTTGAGATGCCCATTTTGATGCGGAGAAAAGTAGATAGGGCAGAGAGCCATTTTACAGATTGCCCTCTGTCTGTGAGATAGTTGTGAAACCATGAGATAGTTGCTGAAGAGAGGTTGAGTTCAGAGAGTTTGGAGAGGAGGATGGGGTGAGAGAGAGTGTCAAAGTCTTTTGAGAGATATAAAAACAGGCAGGACATTAGTTTATCATTGTCTCTGGCTAGAGAAATGGAGTTAGTAAAGGATATAAGGGCAGTAGTGGTACTGTGATTGGAGCAGAAGCTGTGTTGGGTAAGGGTGATCAGGTTATTTTGGGTAAGATAAGCTGAAATGTGTTTGTGAACACAGTGCTTGAGAATTTGGAGAGGGGAGAGAGGATGGCAATGGGTCAATAGAGAGCTCTACAGAATTTCCACCTTTGTGGATAGGTAAGGTGTAGAATTGTTTCTAAAGAGTAGGGATGGTGGATTCACTGATTGAGTGGTTTATGAGGATGGTGGCAGAAATTGAGTTAGCTGCAGTCCTGAGGAAGGAAGATGGCAGGTTGTTGGCAGATGAGAAGCATGGTTTAAGTTTGAAAATAAGCTTTTTTTAATGTGAATTGAAAATGGATGCTGTTTCTTGGGTTGTGTTATTAGGGCAGGGGTTGGGAGTTGAGGGATTCCCTGGGTGGAGAATTTGGTTGATGTTATTCCAAAAATTTTAGGGTGTCTGGGTTCGGTTATTTGGGGTGAGAGATAGAAGTCCTTTTTATCAGTGTTTATGTGTTTTTTGGTAAGATTTCAGAGTTCTCTATATTTTGTAGTGTGTGGATGATCTAGTCTTTGCCCAGAGTTTCCCAGCTGAATCTCTGTGTTGGATAAGAGAATGAGTAGGGTTGGTGAGCCAAGGGGAGTAATGTGATTTGACTCTGACATTTCCGGGAGGGGCAAGGGAGTTCAGTGTGTTTAGGAAAATAGAGTTGAACTGAAGGACAGCATCTTCTAGAGGTAAGGAAGAGAGTAAGGACCAGTCTATAGTAGAGAGAGAATTATTGAATATATCACAGTTAATGTTGGTTAGTTTGCGGCATTCTTTAAATTTATGAGGTCTAAAGAGGTGAGGGGAGAATCTTTGGATGCATATAGGGGAGTGGTCACTGACTGAGTCTTGTAGGGATTCAGGGTGGTGATAGAGGTTGTGTGTGGAGACTAGAATCCAGTTCAGGGTAGAGTTAGTTTTAGTAGGTTTGTGAAGGAAGGTGGGGGAAGAGATAAGTTGGGTGTAAACTTATAGGTTTATGCTGGAAGAGGGGCAGTTGGAGATAAGGGAGAGCCAATTGATGTTAACATCACCTAATATAATAATTTCGTTGGGTATATTGTCAGACATCCACTGGAGAATATGTTCTAATAAGGGTATGTTTTCTCCAGGGGGAATGTAGATGGTGACTATGGTTAGGGTTTTTATGGTTGTTGAGTATGCAGCTGGCAATAATAAGTTCAGCTGGGTGAAAGGAGGGTGGAGGATTAGTGAGGAGGGATAAGGTTAGGAGGTTTGAGTACATAATGGCAACTCCTCCACTTTTTTGTGAGTTGTATTAAGAAGTAAAATGTAGCAGGGAGGGAGAAATTCATTGTTAGAGTTATGTGGTTTGAGCCAGGTTTCAGAGAGAGAGTAACTATGTTGGAGGTGTATTAGGCTATTCAGGAGTGGAATTCAGTAATCGTGTTAAGAATGCTATGGATGTTGATCAAATAAAAGGAGAGATGTTGGGGACATGGTGGAGCATTTGAGTAGAATTATTAAGAGTAGAAGAGTTACTGTGTGGGCTGGAGTTAGGGCGAAGGTTAGGAAAGGGCACTATTTGGACAGAATAAGCTGTGATTTAGTTGAGAGAGTAAAGACAGGCCTTAAAGGGGGGAAAGGAGAGGTGGTAGGAGGGTCTCAGTGGAGTCCAGCCAGCCTTAAATAAAGGAATTAAACAAAATGTCTGTTTATTGAGGTAAACATACATTAAATCAGTGCTGGCTGTTACAGTGGAGAGTGCAGTCCCTTTCCAGAGGTTATGGTGGCATCACTCTGTGCAGGCAGTTGGTGGTCAGGCAAGAGGTGAAGCTTGGACCTTGTTACATTTAATGAATGTTGGCCATTACAGTGGAGAGTGCAGTCCCTTTCTGGAGGTTATGGTGGCATCACTCTGTGTAGGCAGGTGGTGGTCAGGCAAAAGGTAAAGCCTAGACCTTGTTACATTAAATCAATGCTGGCCATTACAGTGGAGAGTGCAGTCCCTTTCTGGAGGTTATGGTGGAGTCACTCTGTGCAGGCAGTTGGTGGTCAGGCAAGAGGTAAAGCTTGGACCTTGTTACCTTAAAAATTAGAACATAGTAGAGTAAGATCCTTTAGTTGGCTCCTGCACAACGCTCCAAGAAACCTAGAGGAATGTGGAAGGTATGATCTAATGCTCCTTTTATTCTTTTAGTTTCATTAGTAATATATATGGGGGTTTGGGGCAGCAGCCTCACTTATATGTTAATAAGCATAATAAGTATTTGGAAGCTTGTTTTGGTATCATCTTAACATGTATGGGGAGATTGCTGCCCAGCCTTTAGTGCTTTCTTTCTTTAATTTGCATAAGTAATATATGTGGGGTCTTAAGGAGAACAGCACCCTTTATATGTTAAATGCCTTCAAGTCCTTCTCACTTTGGGGGAAAGTAGACCTCTACACCATGACAGAGACTTCATTTAAAGCTGCATAAATTACTTTGACAGTGCAAGGATACAGTGCCTTCTGGCTTCCGCATGTTTTAGACCAGCAACAGCATAGACTGGGGCCAATAATTGAGTTGCCTTGATCTATAGTAGCAGCAAACGTGCATCTAGGTTGGTTAAACGGGATGATATTCTGAAGCTCGTCCACGTGCAGTCAACATAGATAAGGTACCTCACCATATCAAGGCTAGTTAACATGCCACTATCTATGCCTTAGAGTCTTACCTAAACCTACTATGGGCACTCACTATCCAAACACCCTATTCATGGGTGACTTGAACTATCCCTCTATAGAATGGGAAACATACACCGCCTTAAACTCACAGGCACCCAGTTCCTGGACTTTATTAACAAAAATACCCTGATATAGCCCCTACCAGAGGATTAGCATACCAGATCTGGTAGTCACCAAAATGGGAGAGTATTGTACCCTCTTCCCTCCTCCAAGTCATGTCCTCATTAGTAAGATCAGATCAAAAAGCTGTCTCCTTTGAAGTAGAAATCAACCCCCCAAAACACAGCTTAACCAGTAACAGGTTAGAGCTATTCTAAGGCAAACTACATCTTTTTAAATGACAGTGTCAAAATTCAAGGCTCCCCTAGCCTGGAGAACACTACCTATGCATAATTATTCACAGAGTTCTTATATAAACTTGTCAAGGGCAGATCATGCTTACTCAACCTGGTGGAATTTTTTGAAATAGTCACCAAAGCAATGGATGAAGGCAAAACAGTACACACCAGATACCTCAACCTGGCCCAAGCTTTTGACATAATTCCTCATTCAGGCATAGTAGAAAGCTAAATAAACTGGGAGTAAACCCTTATGTTAACTGCTGGATTGCCAACTGGTTCACAGACAGGACTCAATCAAAATATGGGACATCACCCCCACAAAGAGACCAGTCACTAACGAAGTCCCCTAGGATTCTGTGCTGTGACCTCTTCTGTTTGGCATGTACTATTCTGAAGTAAAAGCCAATACAAATGGTTCTGGCTGGCTAAGTTTGAGAATGACTGCAAGCTAGAGTAATTGAATCCACGAATGGCATAGCCATTCTGCAGGAAGGTTTGTTGCACATAAATAACTGGTGCCAAAATCATGGACTGAAACTAAATGCCAAAAAAATGCATTATTGTATCCTTTGGGAAGTCATCTACCCCCAGGGAACTACCACATTGACAATATGCCCCAAGAGTTGACCCAATTGTTTGGGGTTTGGTAACTTCTGTGGACAGTGACCTAACTTTTGACCAACATGCATCCATTGTTGTAAGACAGTCCTTCTATATTGCACAGCTTAATAAAGAATAAAAATCCGGGAGCAGAATGAACAAAAATACACCATTTTATTAAGACAAACCATAGGTTAAGCACTTTCATCCAACAATATGGACTTCATCAGAAATCCTCTGTCTAGGGATCTAAACTTCTACTGCAACATCAAAAGAATGGTTTGGAGAGAGATATATCTCTCAGAGGATACTGCTGTTGTAGGGCAGTCTCCCCAACCACATAAAACAAAGTTCATCCCTATCTGTATTCAAGTGTAAGTAAGATCTGTGGATGGGAAACAGAAATTTACCCCACAACTGCCCCCTGTACTACTAATGGACAGAGGCAGCTCTTAAATGCTTATTCCCATGCACGAGTCCCCTCAAATAATCTATTGTATGCTCCCAGTTATTCACATTAGGGCTAATCTAGAATTATTATCCATGGGATGGGTAAGGCCAGTCTATAACCAAATGAGATAGGTTATTTTGAGAAAAAAAAGGAAACTGGCTAGGCTTAAAATGTCCCATAAGGGCAATTAGCCTAATATTTACCTATGAGCCTATTAGTCTATGTGAATAGCTACATAAATACTGTTATACCTACCAAAAGTAAACACAAAACAAACTCTAAAAGCAAAACCCACTGGTGGAATCCTCACCTAAGCAGGGTATATAATGAGAGAAAAAAAACTCATTGCCAAAATCAGTAATTCCTTTAAAGACAAATGCTCTCTTATACACATAAACAAGAAACCAAGCAGTCTAATTAAGTCCAACAAGGCCAACTATGAAGTCAGGATAGCCTTGCAGGCTAAAGACAATCATAAGGTCTCCTTCCAGAGACTTAAAGGTAAGGCACAGCAATGTGCTGAACTGGTGGTGAACAGTGACAACTTCACTTATCAGGGTGACTTGGCAAATTTACTGGCTGAAAAATTAATTTCAAACTTCACACCCTCCCTCTCACTCCCTCCAGCTCCACCAGGTTAAATCCCCTCCAGCATACTTCCTCCAGCTATTAGTAGGGACCAGGTGCTGGGAGTACTTGCTAAAGTCAAGAACACTGATGCTATCAGTTCCAACAATATCCCCAGTCGCCTCCTGAACAGTCTTAAAACATGACCTATTAGGATCACTTGAGGCACTCTTCAACTACAACTTTGAAACATGCTATATTCCAAGTGAGTGGAGGACCTCAACAGTCATTCCCCTCCACAAGGGCGGGCAGTCAACCAACATAGGGAACTACAACCCCATCAGTTTATCAAGCCTAATATACAAAGCCATGAAACAAATTATCATGAAAATGATAAACAAGGGCATTGACAACCTACAGACACCACTGGACCAATCACAGTTTGACTTTGATAAGGAAAGGTTATGCCTACTTAACCTGGTAGACTTCTTTGAAATTGTTGCCAAGGCAATCAGTTAGGTAAGACAATGCATACTGTGTGTTTTGTCCTGCCATGGCATTCAATACAATACTCCACTCAGGCATTGTTGACAATATCTCTGAGCTAGGCATAGATCCCTGCATAACTCACTGAATTGATGGCTGGCTCACAGACAGGTCCCAAGAAGTGAAGATCAGTAAGACCATTTCCACCAAGACAGTGGTTACCAACGGAGTACCCCAGTGATTCATGCTAGGCCTGCCCCTGTTTGGCATCTACTTCTCTGAAGTCAAGGCTAACATTCAAGGCCTCTGGCTCATGAGGTTCACAGATGGTTGTAAATTGGTGGTATTATAGATGCCCCCAAGATATCAACATTTTGCAGCGGGTCAGACAAATGACTGGTGCCAAAGCCATGGCCCAAAACGCAATGCAAAAAAATGCATTATAATGCCATTTAGGAACCTGTCAACCCAAATTAAGTACTGCATCGATAAAACACCCTAAAGAGTTGACCCAGTAGTAATGGATCTGGGAACATATGTAGACAGTACACTAGCCTTTGACAAGCATGTAGATGAGATAGACAGAAAATCATTCTATGTCACCCAACTTATAGATAAGGGTTTGGCATCCAGGTCCAGGGAAGTTATAGTACCACACTACTAGGCCCTTATCAGGCCTGTCATTGAGTACAATGCCCTCTGTACCAAACCAGACTTGCAACAGCTGGAATGCCCACAAAGGTTTCTTACCAGGAGAATTTAGTGCATGAATACCCTGCCCTAGTCTGATCACTTAAAGGCATTGTCTCTGTTTTCAGTCTCCTACAGGCTGCTGAGAGGGGATATTTGTCTGGCCTACAGGGCTTCCTGAGAAGCAGCTCTGATGAACTGTTTCATGTATGCAAAATAAACAGCATCAGAAACACTAGATCCAGGGGTCTGAACTTCATTTGTGACATAAACAGAATGTGCTGGAGAGACAGATATGAGTCCCAAAGGATCCACACAGTATGGAATAGGCTCCACATTATTGTAAAGCAGAGTTCATCCCTGACCCTATTCAAACAAAACTTTGACAATTGGATGAGAAATCTTAAATTTATCATTGGTCTGGCCCCCATGTCCCTTACGGATGAAGGCCATCAATAAGAAACCTCTCCTGGTGCTTTATATCTAGCATATACCTTTCCTCTCACTTCAATTTCACTCTTTGTTCTGACCTATTTTTCTTACCTTTCCCTTATCCTCTTGTTAGTCTCCCTTTTTTTCTCTCATCTCTTGACTACTATCTCATTCCTATCCTCTCCCATTACTTAATTCCTCCTCCTTCTCTTTCCACTCTATTTTTTTTATTGTAGTAGGAGCCTTATGGCATAGCCTGTATGGAATTTATTAAGTAGCCCTTGAAACGGTCCTATCTCTAGTCAGGACTTTTAATGATAATGTACATTCTTTTTGTGAATTTGATTCACCTAGTTTATTATTAGCAATTTGTACTCATTCTTGTTTTTTACGATTGTTGTCTTACTTGTATTCTTTGTGTTTATTAAAAGTATGTCTCACTGTTATGTTCTATGTGGAGCTTTTCTCCCCGGGCCTCTACTGAAAATGGAGATATATCCAGCTAGACTAGCCCGGTTAACAAATGTAAAATAAAAAATAATAAAAAAAAAAATTATCCGAACACCCCCCTCTAGAAATCCCTTAGTTACTTCCCTATTAACATTCCCCCTTCAAGTCGATGCCTGTGATACTTGAAAAATTACATGGAGCTGCTTACTGCTTGGTGTGATGGATTTGAAGTGTTCTTAAGACACTCAGTCTTGCTGGCTGGATTCTGCTAAAATTCAAAGTCTGGTTATATTTGCATTCACAGTCTGTTGCATACAGAAACTTGCAGAATATACACTGATGAGAGAATATACTTTGCAGCCTCAACTTTAGAGAGCAGTAACAAATAACTTTTTATAATAAACCAAACGGAACAACGTTGCAGCTTAAAGTACTGCTCCAACTTTACTTCTCATATAGTACAGATGATGTGAGAGATATAACATTTACCTTAGGACAAATGAGTCCCTACCATACCTCTAACATAACTGGATTTATACAGCTCTTTATATACACGTTTTAGTCATGCATAAACATATACATTTCCTCTTGATATTCTATTTTGGAGAATTGCTCATCCTGTAGAAACAATACTAAGCTTCCTTGTTTAAGAATGTCTTGTAAGAGACCAGCTTTTTGACAGTGTGAACATCCTGTATTCTATTTGGATCTTTGTATAAGAACATCTGTTCTTTTGCCAATGCTGATAACAGTGTCCTGTTTTCCATGCAGAAAAACATGTTTTTGAGGAAACACATTGTAAGAGACCAGCTTTTCTGACAGTGTGAACATCCTGTATTTTATTTGGATCTTTGTATAAGAACATCTGTTCTTGTGCCAATGCTGATAAACATGTCCTGTTTTCCATGCAGAAAAACATATTTTTGAGGAAATACATTGTCACAGTGTCCTTGTCCATTCTTTAAAATCAGATTTTGCATTTTTGCTCTTGCATACATCCTGTTTTTAAGCCTGTAAGGGAAAAATGTCCATTCAGCAGATTCCTTTTTCAAGCCATGGTAATTTAGTATGGATGCTGATTACATATTACTAAACTCTATTTCTACATTTAAGCAAGCTTTATCTTATACCTTATTTATGTTGCATAATTGTAGCAAAGTTACTTTCAACCTTAGTATATTGTTGAGCACACTCTAACAATTCCCTCTTTTTTTATTTTAAACTAGAGAAATAAATTCAGCATTATTTGGTAATACTTTTTTCATTATGACAATTAACAACAGTAACTTGACTAGCTTTTGCTAAGCAGACTTTAATACATGTAAATAATATGCAACCAAGCATTACAATAACAATAAAATAAATTAAAAATACAATGATTTTTCCTGTCCATCCTGTAAATAGATTACTAAACCATTCACTCCAGTCATCATTCCAGTTTTTTCTAGTATGTTGAGACACTTGTGCAATCACTTCTAAATGTGCTTTTACAGATTCTGTTTTGTCTGGAATAAATGTACAACATTGTTCTCCTATTAAAGCACATGTACCCCCTTGGGATGCTAATATGTAATCTAATGCCATTCGATTTTGCAAAACCATAGTTCGTATTGCTGTCATTTCAACAGTAATGTCAAGGACTGCATTGAAAGTGGCATTTGCCAATACCTCAACTAGTTTAGATAGTTTTCTCAGTTCCCAGATGGCTTTTGCAGCCCCGTACCAAGGGAAAATACCTGCTCCGGAGATTACATCATCTCCTAAATCCATATCTTTTAATTTAATATAATCAAGATTTTGATGATATATACGTGATGTATCTAAGGTGTCTACTGGATTTTCTGGACTTTCAATTACAGGTAATATATCCCTTTTCTTTTTGTATTTCTAATGTTTCCTTTTGGTAACTCTTTTACATGATGCATTGCTGGTACCACTAATCCTATATAACAGGTGCCATCCCATCCCTTTGGTAACCATTTATAAGCATATTTACCACAGATGTAATATAACCCATCTGATAGAGCAACACTGCTATTTACCAGACTGCCATTTACTTGCCCCATAGTAGGAGTTTTATCATGTACAACTGTAAAGTTTTTATCTGTTTTACTTCTCCAACATGTAATATTAGTTTTACACTCATTTTATCATTTTGTGAAAAATGAAATACTGCTGTGTCACTTAATATTAACTGACCCTTAATTGGTATTAAAATAGGAAAACCATGAAAAAATACTCCACGTACTGGTATGTGGTTGTGAAAATTTATCATTTCAATTGTTTGAATACAATTGCTATTACCCACTGGAACAGTTCCATTTTGTTGAAAACATGTGATCCCCTGCACTATAGCAGATAACTGTACTCTTGCTTTATGTAATTGTACATTTATAACTTGATCTCCTGTTTCATTTATTAATACTCTCCAACTACTAAGAGAATTTAGTGGAATAGGTATTAGAGGCATTACCCTGTTATTTTTGGTATTAAACTACATACCCAACAATTAGAAACATTCATGCTTTTGCATACCAACATTGTCTTGCTAAAAAGTGTTAAAAGATGGTGACCAGTCTTGTTCATTTTCCACATTTCTTTACTCTCTCTCTTATGTAACTTTACAGTTTGATTAACAGGTTGTAAGTATAATTTAATACTAAGCAATACAATAATAGTTAGTATGATAGCTATTATCAATTTTAAAAACATCCTTTAAATAGAAATTCCATTGTTGAATCATTTTGCCTTTGATCATCGAAACTGGATTTCCAAAGGATGCACTTTAAACCATGTCAATTTCATTATGGTTTTCTCTGTTGGAAACCTACAAAGAATACATTTAATCAGATTTACATTGTTCACTATTTTTATCATTCTTAGTTGATCTTTATGTACCAACATTGTTCTGTTTTTCTTTTTCCTTTGATTTTGTACACTAATGGTCCAATTTGTTCCACTACTTCAAAAGGGCCTTGCCAATTGCTAGCCCATGGTCCTTCCATTTGGAATGTTTTACCAATACTTTGGTTCCACAGGGAAGGTTTTCTTCAGCTGGTATTATTGGCACCTTTTTCCATAGATGGAACGCTTGCTCCCTTGCATTATAGTCACATATACTAGTAAGTTGTTTTAGCCATTCCTGATGTTTGCTAATTTCTAGCATGGGCCTACCATTAGGTAAATCTGGATCAAATGGTAATTGTATGGGCATTTTGCGGCCTGTCATTATTTCATATGGGGAAATACCTGTTTTGCTGTTTGGTGTTGCTTGAATACCCATTAAAATACCAGGCAGATTATGTACCCATGCATTGCCCTTTTCCAAGCATACCTTTTTTAGACGTTCTTTTAACGTCCGATTCATACGTTCTACAATGCCATTAGATTGTGGATGGTATGGTACATGAAACCTTTGCTGTATGCCTAACAAATTACACATTTGTTTAATGAGATCACTAACAAACTGTGGGCCATTGTCTGACTCTATGACCCATGGCCATCCCCAATGACAGAAAATATTTTTCCATAAGGCTTCTGCTGTTGCCTTTGCTGTCATGGTTTTGGTAGGAATTGCTTCTACCCATTTTGCAATGTCGTCCACTACTACTAGTAGATATCTGTAACCTCCCTTTGTTGTTGGTAATGGACCTGCATAATCTATTTGAACTGCATACCATGGCCCATCTGCTGGCTGTACTCGATGTAACTGAGGCCTTTTGCTTTTAGCATTTACCTGCAGACAGATTAAACATTCTTCTATAATCAGTTTGCAGACCTTTTTAAATTTGGGTTCCAATACTTTTCTTTTACAACTGCCCATAACTTATCAGTTCCTATATGGCCCAGTATTTGGTGATTTAACTTGACCAACTGGCATGCCAACTGAAATGGTACATATGGCAACTGTAACCCTTTGGAGGTCGTGTATGCATAGTACTCCTTTGGTGGTATACCTGCCAATCTGCACTGATCGGTTTCTTCTTTTAAGCCCTGTTGTTTTTGTATATTTACAAGGTCTTTCTCTATTGACTCTTTATCTAGCTCTTTTAAGACACTAACTTCTACATTGGCATACTCATATTCTGGAAGTTCTTTTCCATTTTGTGCTGCTTGTTTGGCCAAGGTATCAGCTAACACATTTAATCTGTAAGTTTCACTAGTTGGCTTTTGATGTGCTTTTACTTTTAAGATGCTATACTGTCCTTGTTGTTTTGACATTGTTATAACTTTATATATGTCTTTTAATACTTCAGCATGCCGTAATGGTTTACCTACACTATCCACAAATCCTCGTCTTACCCAGGTTTCCATATGTAGTCTTAAAGAATTTACTACATAGGCACTATCTGAAAAAATGTTAATAGGATTGTAATACTTTAGCACATACAGTACTGCCTCCAGTTCAGCTCTTTGAGCTGACATATGCTCTAGTAACTTGATTAGTTCAGGAGAACCCAGTTGTGGATTCTCTGGAACTATGGCAAATCCTGTCCAGTATCTGCCTTGGTCCCAATATCGTGCTCCATCCACAAAGATGGATGGCTTAAAGTGATCAAAATCAGATGCTAAAAATTGCACCTCAGGTGACATTATCTTTTCTAAACAGTTATGCTGTTTTCCTTCATATCCCATATGGTTTGACAAATGGTATTTATCCCTGTCTGTATAGTAACAGTTTTCATTCCAAAAGTGCCATCCATTTTGCAAAGACTGCCTGACTAATACCATCTGTAATTTTATTCATTTCAAAACTGTCTATCAAAGCTTTTACAGCTTGATGTGGTGTTTGTACTATAATGCTGGAAAATACGGTCAAATATTCAGTTTGTTTAATACCCCAGTAAATGGCTAATAACTGCTGTATAGATGGATGGTAGCCCAATTCCACTGGAGTCATCTTTCTGCTAAAGAAAGTGACTGGGCGTAATGTTTTTTCCATTCTGTTGTCACTACCATGTGGCCATTCCTGTAGTAGTACCACAGACAGTGTTTTTTTTCCTGCTGCTGCTTGTAACACAAATGGTAACCTTGGAGTGGGAGCTATTAGTTCTGTAGCTTGTGCTAGTTTTATTTTTATCTGTGAAAAATGCCTCCTCTTCATGAGATCCCCACTGTAAAAAGGTGGAATTCTTTTGTTCATGTAACATTTTGTATAGGGGAGCAGCCACGGCTGCATAATCCTCTATAAATTCCCTATTGTAATTCATGATTCCCATGAATTTATGTAAGTCTGCTATAGTCAGTGGCTTTTCCATTTGTAAAATGCCTTGTACACGTACAGGGCAAGGATATCTTCCTGTTGGTTTTATAATAGTACCTAGAAACTTAACTTTTTGTGTCATAAACTGATTTTTTTCACTTTTAACCTTAAACCCTGCTTGATGTAGAGTATGAAAAACTCTCTTAAGAAGCCATACATGCTCCTCTACTGTTTCTGACTGAATTAAAATATCATCAATGTAATGTATTACTGAATCATCCTTTTCCAAATGTTGTAGAATGGATCCTACTGTCTGATGAAAAATAACTGGACTGTTTTGAAACCCTTGTGGTAACCTTGTCATAACATATTGCTGGTTTTTAAATGTAAAGGCAAATCTTGGCCAATCTTTTTTCCTGAGTGGTACTGCAAAAAAGCCATTTGCTAAATCTATTACTGTAAACCACTTACTTTGTGGCTTAATATGTGCAGCCAACTCTGGGACTCCTGGAATCAAGTGTGCTCTAGGAGTGGTATATTGATTAACCTTTAAGTAAATCAATAACAAGGCGATAACTACCATCTTTTTCTTAACTGGCCAGATTGGTGAACTTGTAGGACTGTTGCCTTTTTGTATAATCCCTTCTTTTTCCCATTCTGCAATACATTTTACATATGTTCTTCTGCTTCCCTAGGAATAGGATATTGTTTTTGAAAAGGTGGTATATAGTCCTGATCACTTCCTATTCCTACTGGGCTTTCTAGTTTCCCACAATCACTGGGACCCTTGGACCATAGATTTGGGAATTGCTGTTATAAATGCTTCCATACATCCTCACTGTCTGTATTTATATAGCCTGTAGGTTTTTCAGGTTTGTCAGGTAGAGATTGCATAGCAACTTGTATTTTGCTCTTCCTCTCTTTGTTGTTTGTCTCCCATCCACAGAATTTCATTAGGTAAATCAATTACTATGCCTAAAGGTCCTAGAATGTCCATACCAATAATGGTATTTGTGCAAGATGGATGCATTAAAAATGCACCCTTCCATATCTGTCCCTCTTGACTAAACTTTATGTCCACATTTTGGCTACTCACTGCATAGCATCCTGTGCCATTAAATGCTGAAATGCAAACCTTTTTATAGGATTTACTGGTAACTGTCTGTTTGTGACAGATACTGCTGCTCCTGTGTCTATTAAGACATTTTTCCACAGTGACCCCTCTACCCAAATATCAATCAGTGGTTGTCCATCTAGACCCTTTTTAAAGGTAGTCAGGAAAGATACCAGAGTAGGGGGGGCACATCCCTATTGTAAGGAAATCCACTCATCCTCTCCTTTATTATCAAATGCAATATGACACACCTCATGTTTTTGTTTGTCATCTTCTTCTGTGTCTGAATGATCTACATATTTAGGTTTTTCAATCTCTTTTTTTAACTGTTGCCTAGCTATTCCTTCTGCCTGTTCTATCAAATGTTTTGGATTTACAGGTGAAACTGTTTGAAAATCTACCGGGCATACTTTCCCTTTTCCTGTATATTGATGGCTCTTATAACTGTTTTTACTAATATTGTAAGGTTTTTGTACATAATCCTGCTTTTCTGACTTTTCTTGTAAATTTGTTTGCTCTCTTTTTGGAAATAATCCCTGTTCTTCCTTCTTTTTGCGCCAGGCTTTGTAATGATCACAATTTTGCTTAACGTGTCCTATTTTTTTACAAAAGAAGCATGTTGGTGCCTTTTGCTCATTACCTGTGCTTGATCCTGGTACTACAAGCATAGAGGCAGGAGCTGGTGGTGCTGACACAGCTCTTTCTGCTGGTGGTTGGTCACACCATCTTTGCCTTCCCCTGTTTTTGACTTCACCAATTACTTCAAGTGGCTCACTATTATCTTCAAATGCAAAGATATGGTGTGAGTATAAAGTCCCATCATCGGCCATAGTCCGTCCCCTCATTAGTTTTTGTACCAAATCAGCGAGGGTATCAGAATTTTCTTCATAGATACATTTAATATCCCCTGGAACCCCTTTGACTTGTTCTAAGAAGCAATGTATTAACTGTTTTTGTATGTCTCTTTTTCCCATGTCTCTGTCTGTTTTTTTATATATGATTTGAAATGCAAGTCTAAAATGATCACTTTGTTCCATTAATTTATCTGTGATAGTAATTTTAAAATTATCTAATAATTTGGCTGTGAGAGGCTGCCCTTGTGTAAATGCCATTAAAATGGCTGTCATACGTCCTACTTTAATGTTCAACTGATAATCATCTTGTTTTAATTGTATGAAAGTTTTAAAACATTTGTGAATGAAAATCCAGAAACATCTAAGTAATGCATCTGTCCATATATCAGATCCTGCTGTATATGCCACCCATTCTTCAAATGTAAGCATGTTATAAAATATGCCTTTTTTATCATTCCACTGTGGTAAACTCTGTAATAATCTAGACTGTGTATATAAATCTGTAGTGGTTCCCTGTCCCTGTTCTATAATTTGGACTGGTTTTGTGTTTTTTAACTCTTCCTTAAGTTGGTATATCAAAATAGTATTTTGGAGGTTAGTCTCTGTTAATTCATCTAATTCTTCTTCCTTTTCCTTCAGATGCTGTTTAAGGTCTGTCATTTCTACCTGTAAGTGTTTAAGGGATATATGATACCTGTTATTGGATTCCTCTGTTGATTGCAGAGCTCCTATGCACTTTTGACAGAGATCTTGGATGTCAGTTTTGAACATTTTAAATTCATTTTGTTTCTCTTTTAAAAACTTATTAAAGTCTTCCGTCAATGTATCATAAGCTTTGTTTCTGTCCTCATCTGTATGTGTAGCCGTGGCATCATTCCATGCTTGTACATAATTTTTAAAGGGAGTTACAAGATCTACAGGGGACTCTGTCAATAACAGATTTGATTGCTGTTGTAATTCAGAAATTAATGTACTGACAGGACATAACTGCTGTACATCTGGATATAATGAAAACTGTGTACCCTTAATTAATTCTTTATCATGAACAGATCTGTCTGCACAGTCTATTTTTTTAGCAATATCATGCAATACTTGTTTATGGCATATTACACAAAATGCAGTTTCCTTTGAATCACACAATAAACATTTACTATGATATACTTCATTTTTTGTTGCAAATACCAATCAAATGTTACAATCCACTTACATAATGCTGGTATGTCAACTTGCCCTAACAAGGTTTTACACTTACTAATGTGTTGTGTATACCAACATTGCAATTTACTCCATATTTTATCTGGTTGTTCTGCTACATTAAGAGTAAAACTTGGCTTACATTTGCTAGAATTCTGCCTGATAGCATCCATACTAAAAAAAAATGTGACGTAGAAAAAAGTCTTACCATTGAGCAAGAAAACAGGTGATCAGGCTGTTGTTGCAGATGGCTGGAAATTTTTCAAAGTCACTCGAGAAGCTGGGACAGCACAACAGGCAGCGGACTGCTGTGCTAGTGGATATCCACCTTTTCTTAGTGAAGTTATGGCACTGCGACTGGAACTTCAGTCTCACTCCGGATGTAGACGTCTAAAAAACTGTACTACTGCAAGCTGCATAAACTGGAATACTTCTGTTTAGGATTTACACATACGTACAAATGTTAGTTACTGCAATTTAACTGAAGTGACTCTCTGCAGGGCTTACCATCACTCCTCCTGTGTTTGAATGCAGATTGTAGGTTCAAATGCAGGCTAGCTTGCCATTGAAAAATTACATGGAGCTGCTTACTGCTTGGTGTGATGGATTTGAAGTGTTCTTAAGACACTCAGTCTTGCTGGCAGGATTCTGCTAAAATTCAAAGTCTGGTTATATTTGCATTCACAGTCTGTTGCATACAGAAACTTGCAGAATATTCACTGATGAGAGAATATACTTTGCAGCATCAACTTTAGAGAGCAGTAACAAATAAATTTTTATAATAAACCAAACGGAACAACGTTGCAGCTTAAAGTACTGTTCCAACTTTACTTCTCATATAGTACAGATGATGTGAGAGATATAACATTTACCTTAGGACAAATGAGTCCTACCATACCTCTAACATAACTGGATTTATACAGCTCTTTATATACACTTTTTAGTCATGCATAAACATATACATTTCCTCTTGATATTCTATTTTGGAGAATTGCTTATCCTGTAGAAACAATACTAAGCTTCCTTGTTTAAGAATGTCTTGTAAGAGACCAGCTTTTTTGACAGTGTGAACATCCTGTATTCTATTTGGATCTTTGTATAAGAACATCTGTTCTTTTGCCAATGCTGATAACAGTGTCCTGTTTTCCATGCAGAAAAACATGTTTTTGAGGAAACACATTGTAAGAGACCAGCTTTTCTGACAGTGTGAACATCCTGTATTTTATTTGGATCTTTGTATAAGAACATCTGTTCTTGTGCCAATGCTGATAAACATGTCCAGTTTTCCATGCAGAAAAACATATTTTTGAGGAAATACATTGTCACAGTGTCCTTGTCCATTCTTTAAAAGC
>NC_056726.1:1784155858-1784193358 GCF_019279795.1 Protopterus annectens | reverse complement strand
TGGAGGGATCCTACAACAAAATTTGGTTATGTAAGGGTGTTTATGACTGGCTGGTAGTATAGAAGAGAAAGCTGATGGAGGTCTGTAAAACATATACATAGATAGTGTAAGACCAGTTTTTTTTCAAATGATGGTGAGATTAAAGCAAGTTTGAAAGTGATATGTTTACAAAACTGAGATTTGGTAAGCACTGAATAAGAAGAAAAAATAAAAGAGGGTATATCTTTTTGCAATTCAGAATTAAAAGAATAACATACTAAGCTAAACCTTGACTACTTAAAGTGTGTGTGTGTGTATGTATTTTGAAAAGGTCAGTATGCTTCTGGACAGTACAGCATTTTTGGGGGAGCATATGTCTCAACTGTCCAGAATTTCACAGAATATCCAGATTATTGTCTCATATTTTTGTTTTGCTCTGTATTAAATTTGTGGTCTTCTGGCAACTCGGTGAGGATGAGAAACACTAAATACTGACATTTGAGTTTAATATTTCATAATCTTCAGAAAAAGCATGAAAATGCAAAACCTGTTATTTTATCAACCTTCTACGTTTATAAGAGTAATATTTAAAATCTTTCCATGATTTTGTACCTTTGCCATCTCCCCCCATTATTGTTGGCTTTGTCCATATTGCTTGCATGAAGAGGTTGTGAGTTATGATGGGGAGATCCACTGTATTTGTCCAAGATCTTGGGAATGCGCAACATCTCTTCTACTCAGGTAACCTTGATGTAAATCAAGAAACTGAGATACACAGGAAATGGTTTATGTCTGCGAATTGCTTTTAACTGAAACCCTGTCAACTGACAACTCATTAACATTTTTTTTCCTGAGTTGAAATGTGCCCTCTGTACACCTAAATGAATCTGAGATCATACAACACTGGGCTAATTTAGCAAAATGTCCCTGAGCGTGCTCATTTAATTGAACAAGTTTGATAACCCGGGTTCTGAATAAAAATGGTTCACAGAAATAGATGAAATATATAAAGTGGAATGAGGAGAATGACTACAGGACAAGATTACAGAGGCTGCATTATATGAGGCTGGGAAGAGAAGTAATGTGAAAGAGGTGGAATTTTGAAGGAGATATGAAAATAAGGAAACAGTAGAAAATTATTAACTTGGCTGAAATATAAGATATGAGAAAAGGAAAGAAGAATGCACATCCATTTGTTTAGATGGGAGAAGCATAAAAAAACGTATGATGAAGACATCATGAATTACAGATTTGAAAGAAGAAAATGATAGATGGGAAAATCAAATAATAAAACTTTAGTAATAAGAGGCATTGGTAAAAAAGGGAAGCTCAGGTTAGTGGTGGAAGTCTGGCAGCTAGTACAGAAGATTATTGAGCTGTTTCCTGTAGTCAAGGGTACAGTGTTCATAGGTTCATACTAGGCTATCTACCCTAGGGCATTTATAAGCCTAGCCAGAATGTGTTTGGCTTTCGCCACCCATTTTAAATTTATTTTGCTATGCCCTTTTTCGAGGTTAGTATACTGTGCCTCTGTCTAACAGTGACACAGAAGTGATACCCGGGGTAAACCTACAATCTCCCATCCACTCATCAAGATTCCTCTTGAAGAGAGTCAATGAGGGACTCTGCCTAACCTGGACTGGGATTTTATTCCAGAGTGAAGGGAGCCTCTGGGTTATGAATCTGTCCCTCCAGCATATCCTATTCATTTCAGTGCTGAGGTTCAAGTCTCTCGAGCGCATAGCTCGATGGGATTTGGATTTTCTTAGGTGCAGCATGTCCATTAATTCCGGGTTGGACATGGCTTTATACGTCAGGCACAGATCGCCTCTGAATAGGCAGTATGCCACTGAGTAGAGCTGGAGTTTCTTTAACCGGGCAGCATATGGCATCTGTTTGAGCCCTTTGATCCTCTTGGTGAGGTACTTTTGGGGTCTTTCCAGTTGCTGCAGGTGTCTGGTAAGGTACATCCCAAAAGGTGCATTGTACTCAATTATGGGCCTGATGAGGGATGAGTAAAGAGGCACGATGCCCTCCCCTGATCTAGATGTGAATCCCTTCATGATTAGGTGGGCTATATAAAATGTTTTTCTAACCACTTTGGCCACGTGGTTGTCAAATGAGAGATTGCTATCAACTTGGGTCCCCAGGTCCCTAATTACTTCTTCTGTACTTAATAGATTACCACCTATGTGGTAATTTGTGGGCACTGTTTTTGCCAAAGGGGATGACTGTACACTTTTTGGCATTTAGCTTGAGGCCATGGCTCTGGCACCAGTTGTCTGTTTCTATGAGGCCCTTTTGGAGGATGCTTGTGTCGGCTGGAGAGTCGATTATGGTGCCCAGTTTGCAGTCATCTGTGAACTTGGTCAGCCACAGTCCTTTCATGTTGGCCTGTACCTCCGAGAAATATATACCGAACAAGAGAGGTCCCAGGACTGAGCCTTGTGGGACACCACTTGTAACTGGTTTGGAGTCTGACATGGCTCCAGCAATTCTAACCATGTGGGTTCTGTCCTTGAGCCAGTTTGCAATCCATCTAGTGACATAGGGGTTTATATTTAAGCTGGTGAGCTTATCTATAATGCCCGAGTGGGGTATTGTATCAAAGGCTTTTGCGAGGTCCAGGTAGGCTGTGTGGACCACCTTCCCCATGTCAATTGCCTTGGTGAATGTTTCAAAGAAATCAACCAGGTTTAAGAGGCAGGATCTGCCCTTAACAAAGCTGAACTGGGTAGGATCCAGTGTCTGTAGGTCCCCAATATCTTTATTTATGAGGTCCATGATGATCCTTTCCATAGCTTTGCAGACCAAGCTAGTCAGGCTTATGGGGCGATAGTTTCCAGGATCTGTTGAGACACCACCTTTATTGAGAGGGACCACTGTTGCTGTACACCACTCTTTGGGCACATATCCTATAGTAAGGCTGAGATTGAACAGTAGTTTTACGTTTGGGTTTAGCTCTTCTTGGAGTTCATGTAGGACGCAGCCCGGGACACTGTCTGGTCCCATTGATGCTGTGTTTTTTGCTTTGGAGAGGGTGGCTCTTACCTGAGCATCTGAGATGTCAGGGGGGCAGCACTCTGCTGGGATAGATATTTGCCCTTTTGGTGGGGGGGGAGAAGTTTGCGCTGAACCTGTCAGCTAGGATGTTGGCAATGTCTGTGGGTTCAGTGTATTTTTTGTCATTTTGGACTAATTCTGAGCATATCTGGGAATTACCACCCAGGTTCCTAACATAACTAAAGAAAGCCTTGTGATTATCCTTAGTGTCCTGTGCAATTTTTCTCTCGAAGCTGGCCTTAGACAATTTTATGAGTGCCTGTAGTTTTTTGCTAATACTGATCAGTGATGCCTTCCCTTTTTGGGATTTTGCTCTATCATTTAGTAGCTTCCTCCTTCTATTGTATAGTTTGTTTATGGCTGGGGTCCACCAGACAGGACGTCTGCCTTTGGAGGATTGGGTCTTGGTTTTATTTGGGATCGCATGATCCATGCATTCCTGAAGGTGTTCATAGAATGCATTTATAAAGGATTCTGCGGTCTGGGCCGTATTTTCCACAGGCCCGGGAAGTTCAATTCCTTCTACTTCTCTGTAGCTACTGTGTGACTCTGAGAGTCAGCCACTTGACCAGACAGCTCTCCTGTGTTGCACCTGAAAAGCAACTCTTGTTTCTGATGAACTCACCTGGTTAACAAATGTATAAAAAGGTATAAGGATGATATGGTGATGCATTAGTATGTCATAGAAAATATAATTATACCTTTTGAAATGAGTGAATTGCATAATGTATTGAGGAACATAAAACTTGTGAATACGTCTAGTGTAGAAGGGATGCTATTCTCAGTTTATGAAAGGTTTTCAGAGGTGAAGACAGGATATTATGCTGGGTATAATATATTACACTGGAGGAAATGGAAACTCAACTGTGCGACAATAGTGAAATTCATTTGAAAAAAAAAAAGTGAGAATAAAGAGAGAATGGAAAAGTGATGACCAGTTATGAGTTTTGAAAAGTAATAAAGGATGCTTCCCAGTTCCAGTAATGTAGAGAGAAAAAGTACTGACTGTGACTCGGGTGACTAGAGTTTCATAGAGGCTGCAGGAAAAGATGGAAATGCCCATCTTTGTAGGGGGGGCAAAACTGGACAGGCACTGCCACACTCCCTTGTAAGAGGCATGGCAATGCAAATGTGTGGCCTGAGAGTGCGCATTTTGTATTTATTTAAATTTGTTTATCAGGAAAATCTGACTGGATAATTTTATTCATTTTCAGTGGCGGTCCAGAATAAAAGAACAGAAAATACATACACGTAGTTGAAAAGTGACATCATATTGGAATATACCATAAATACGTAGATTAATACAGATATTAATACACATATGATATGTAGAATAATAAACTCTTAAATAGGAATTCCTCCTCATCCCAAAATGCCATAACATAATTTGCAAAGTTCCCCCCACAAGGGGAGCCCATGGCTACACCTGTCTTGGAGGAACGAGAACTTTTCTGGCAACTTAGGCTCAATGCATATGCCTTCCCCAGCCTTAATGAACAATGCTCTTTAAAATATATAGGAAGTAGGAGAGTGAAGCAGTGGAGAAGAAAGGTGAAAGTGATATAAGGTTAGAGTAGTTAATAAAAGAAGGAGAGCGATGATAATAAGGTATTGCATTGTTGAAAGAGGGTAAGGGGATTAGAGTGTGGGTATTAAAGTAGTTTGGGGGTGGAATTGAAAGTATAAAAGTAGGTAGGAAGTTGATAGAAAGCATATGAGGGAAGGGGGTGTGCAGGAAGTTATGCAATTCAAAGTATGACAGGAAGTTGTATGGTAGTGGATGGTGGTGGAGGTAGGGGAGGAAGTGGATGGTATAAAGGAAATTGTAATGGGGTGTGTGGGAATGGGGGTAGGGTAGAGGAGCGGGGTGACCCTGAGCATAGCAGGTTCAGCACCAAGGTTGAAAAAAAGTCTAAGAAACAATCAAGAAAAAAGAAAGTGATCTAGTGTGGGAGACTAGTATGTAAGGTTGCTGAAAGTATATTCAGTATAAAAATATGAGCAGAAACGCTTACCAGAAAACACTGGCCACAAGCTGCACAGGTACATAAAGGAAAGCCAGTGCAGAAAGGCTGAAATAGACTAGACAGTGAGGCTGTAGAGGGAGAGAGAGGTATAACTAGCAACAAATAGCAAGTCAAAAAATATATATATATTTATAATGGCAGTAAGTAAGAGACTACAGACAGTAAAACAGGGCAGAAATACTAGCAAGAGAGAGACTAGACGTGTTTAGAGGAAGAGTAAAGTAAGGAAAAGGAGAATAAGCACAGAAACAGTATGAGGAGTGAGGGTAGCCAAAGAGAAAGATTTGGGGCTGGTGGCGTCTGCTTTTTGTAGCGACTAGTGGGAAACCACTGTATTTACCTGTTATATTATAGGCTGTACCATTAATCAAAAAAACTAGCTTATCATGTAGTAGTTATTCATGGGGACACATACTTCAGTGTTTTTATTTTAAACGTATTTGGTGGCTCCCGGACTGATGGTCAAAGTTGCAGGGCATCAGTTAAGGTCCACAAACCAGTGTTGCTGTTACTGTGGCCAGGAGAAAACCACAGGCAAAAGGTCCTCTAGGGCTATGAAAACAAAGAGGAGGGAGATTTGTTAAGAGCAATAATACAGGAAAGAGAGAGAGATAAAAACACCATGGGTAGAGAGAGAAAAAACAAAAAGTAATAATTACAGGTAGGCAAAGACAGTTTGACTATCACTAATATCCACTGTATGAGTGTTTTACTCACATAACTATCTAAGAACACAGCAGCATTTTCACATTATGTACAAAAGTAATGCAGAAAAGCCAGCAGTTAACAACAGTACAGTGTAGAAATTCACAAAGCCAGTAAAACAGAAATTCTGGATACTTTGGACATAAACAATTTGGTACAGTTATGCAGGCAACAGTTCTTCCATTTTCTTCTAGTATAGCCCAAGAATAGCAGAGAAAAATACAACAGTTGTATCTAAATGTGATCTTAGGGTGCAGGTGCCCCTTACAACAATGCAAATAGGCTTTAAATATTCATATATTCTGTTTTCTGTTGTAAAACAACAAGAAATGTGATGAATATAAGTTAACAGCTAAGCTAATTGTAATCGTAAGGTGCTTTAACAGCTAAGCTAATTGTAATCGTAAGGTGCTTTAAAGTATCCAGATCAAACGTCTAGTCTACAACAGGTAAGACAATGTCTTCATCCTTGTATATGACATAAATGTTAGTGCCTTCTTTGTACAACCTAGTTGTACTGTTGTGATTGATTTTACTACTGCCTTATTACATGTCATGAAATAATCGTCTCTTTGCTTAGCTTTTTAAGTTTCTGACTGCACTTCTTGTGGACACCGCTGAAATTAACACTTTTGTTCTGCTGATTGCTGTGTTATTGAGTTTAGATAACATTTTACTATTGTGTCTCATTTTTCACTTTTGTTCTGCTGACTCTAGGTTATTAAGTTTAAATAGTATTGCAGCTTGGTGTTTTGATACTGTTGTTCACAACTGGCAGCGTTGCTGTTACTTATACTAGCTATGTAAAAAAATATATATATTATCTCAGTCATTGATTATAATTTTTGATCATTGGTGTTGTTGCATTTCTCCTTGTTTTTGCAGGAGATTAAGCTACCCTGCACCCTTAATGTTGGGAGCAAGTCCACCACACCCCTAAAAGTTGTATATACCAATTCCATGGTTTCACCAACTCAAAGAGGGGGGAAATACCCTCCAAAAAGGGAATCATTTCTAGCCCAACTCACCAACAGTGATTTCCTGTGGAAGAACTCCAGTAGTCAATGTGTTAAAGCTCAGGAGCTCATGCAGTTGAAAATCGAGAGCTCAAGTTTTGTCCACCAGTAGGTTACCCCATTTAAAGCTACTGTTTTACATTACTGAACTAGATGACAGGGTTACCTATGTGTTGTACTTTTACTACTTGGTTCAGTGTTTTACTGATGCTGCAATGAAACTATTTGCTTTATGTTTACTTAACCTGAAACTACTTATCTAGTTTATCTGTAGTTGTTACAGTTACTGTAACCCAGTCCATTGGGTTAGAAACTATCTATTGCTTATTGCTTTTATTAGTTAGTAGAAGATCATATTAGCCTACTGGGTAAAGTTATTTAATTTGACTTTGCCACTTTTTACTTATTGCCTTATTGATCCTACATATTTCTCTCACTTTTATGTTTAATGGTTGTACTTGTGAATACTACAGTAATCACAGCTCATATCCATGTGTCCTTTAGCCATATTCCTTATCACCACCTTTTTCTAGTCCAGTCAATTATTCCTCTCTGTCTTATACCAAGACTAAGTTATTAACCTTTCCTGTCTTGTTATACCCCTTGATCTGCACTGGCCAATATAGACACTCGGTCAGGTTTTGCACTATGTATTTTGAGGCAGTGTGGTAAAGTACAGTTGTGTAAGGAAACTTTCCATACTACAGTAGGGAGTCGATTTTCCAAATGTCAATTATCTGAAATGTCAATTATCCAAATGCAGCCTTCCAAAATTTTCAGGTAGGAAAAAGCATAAAGTCTAAATATGTAAATGTTATACGTATTCGCTCGTACATGTTTTTTTAGCTTGTACTAAAATAATATACTGTACCTTTTTGTACTTACAGTAAATTTGTTTTATGTTTGTTGTTTAATGTTCATCAAAACATTTTCAGAAGTTTTTTATCTGGTTCAGTTATATGTTTGATTATCCGAACTACCCTAGGTCTCAGTTAGTTCAGATAATCGACTCTCTACTCTATTAGATGTTTGAATGATCACTGTTGCAGTAGCCTAAGCTATATGGGTTATACTTTGCATTGGATATTAGAGTCAGAAATACAACTTCAGATGAGCTTTACAAGACTACAGACACTAAATAAAGTTTAAAATGACTAAGTGTCAGGGTTTATTTCCAAGTTAATTCAATTTATTGAAAATCAGTTATGTGCAATGAAGAGAACGGCCACATTTAAATAAGGCAATGGCTCACAAATGTATATAATCATCTTTGACCTTCAGGTGCAGATGACTTTACTTCAGTGTCTCTCCAATTTTTAATGATTCTAGGAATCTTGCTTCTCTGCTGTATTGGTTTACATTTCAATGCATTAGTCATAGGTGAAGAACTTTTGTTCAAGTCAGCACAGTATTCATAACAGAAAACTGAAGTGTAAGAAGATATGTCACATATAGACTTTCTTCAACAATGCAGGTCATAAAAATGCTTCATCAGATTTAATTGTTGTAGGAAAAGCCTATTATATTTGGTGAAAGAAGCAATATGTGCCCCTGACAAGTCATTGTTCAACTGCCGTCACAAATGAGCAAAAGCTCCCACCTGCAACTATCATTCAAAACAAAAAAAAGGCAAATAAAAAAAGCATTTTTGCAAGGGGCACACCTTCAGCACCACCATCCATCACTACATTTATAGATATATATATCTATATCTATATGCAGACTTTGAGGTTGCATCACCATAGGGAAAGGGGACATCTCCAATACACCTGCTGTAATTTGTAGGCATGAGTTTGGACTATCGGCTCACATTCACACACGCAACTTGGTATACAGCTGTACCAACAGTAGAATGTTTTAGTGGTCTAATTCAGTTGGAATACTACTCTACTGCCTGCGATTTTACTAAATGGAGTGCTATCAATTTGCTGAGCACCGCTGTTTACACACTAGTACATCTGGACACAGTTTATTAGTATACCCTTCATATGGCTAATGCAAACATTTCTTTACCTGTACGCCCTGTAGAGAAAATATCTGTTACAAGTGCATGACAGTTTCTACAAATAGGCAAGACTACTTGTCTGTAACTATAAATATATGTTAGTTCCCATCTCTGGATTCAAACCCTGGTCTGTGTGTGCAGAAATGAGCAACATCTTATCACACTGAGCTACTGAGCCACAACTGTAGTCTGCTTGACTAATTTGTGCCTAAAACATACTTGGTTACAAAGTTTGTCCTGGTAATATCAGTAGATTGTCACAGAAGACTGCAGTGACAGTTCCACATACATGCATGAGATTCATTCATGACAGAGATAGTTGGTGAACTGTGTATTAATACTTGGAATGCAGGTGTACACATTTAACCACTTGTGGATGGGAATATGTGTGATCTGTACAGACCATAGCAGGGTGCTGAGTTGCATAACCAACCAATATACATTTGCACATCGTATATTTGCAGTCTCCACCTATTACAGTCTCATACTTGCCTGCATCAGCATACCTACATTCAGGAATACATAGAGCTGAAATGCAAAGGTCAACAGAAGACAATCCTGAGGGGAACACACTATAATACATTACTATTCAAGGTTCAGATCTTAGTGCAGAACATATATCAAACTGCATTCTATCTTGTTTTACAGCTCTACATCTACACTTTAGTATAACACTTCTTTATCAGCAAAACTTCACTCACTTCATGGTGTCATAGCCATATTTGCTGTGGAGTACCGGTACAATTGTATTTCTTCAACAACAGACCAGAATAAACACAATAGTTGGTGGGAATTACTTTATTGAGTGTGACATGACACAGTGGTTTATTAAATTCAAAGGTCTGAATGCAGTTGTACTAGATATCCTGTAGATGATGAATGGATGTTAGTTATTACCTTTACCGTTTCAATCACAGTGTACTTTTTTACAAGATGCTTAGTATTATTACTTCTTCTTCTTCATTCGGCTTTTTACTGGTTAGGGGTCGCCACAGCGGATCACCTGTTTGCTCATGATTGACAGTGGAGTTTTACGGTGTCGAGTTGGCAGCCCGGCGCTCAACTTCCACAGAAGGCACACACATGTACACAGTCACACTTAGGGCCAATTTAGAGTGTCCAATCCAGCTACAGCATGTCTTTGGGATGTGGGAGGAAACCGGAGCACCCAGAGGAAACCCACACGACCACAGGAAGGACATGCAGGCTCCACACAGAAGGCACCCCAGCTGAGGATCGCACCAGAGAACCCCTTGCTGTGAGGTGGCAATGCTAACCGCTGCACCGCCGTGGCCGCCCACTTAGTATTATTATTGTATATACTTATATAATTCCTACACAGTATTACTACAGTATTAGCTTTCTTTCATCAATAGTAACTTGTTTGATGACTTCATCTGTATTGCACATTACCTGCCATTACTCACTTATATCAGTGTGGGTCTGGAACACATTTTATTGCAGTACACTCAGAACACACTATACCTAATGGCAGTAAACAATGTATACTCTTTCTTATTTGTTGTACTAAAACACTATTATGCATACCTGTCTATCAGATATTCATACTACAATTTGATAAATCATCAATTGCTATACTTACAAACTTCTGGGACATTTCAGGGCCTAGCATCTTGGATCCTTTGGGCCAAGTGCACCCCCTTCCTCCACTTCAGCTTATCATAATGATGATGCGCCTGCTCACCAGTGTGAGGGATTTCAGTGGCATTGTTGAGCTCATGTGCCAGATGGTCCCAGGCCTCAGAGTTGCATTTAGAGCCCTGATACGGGCCCTGCAGCAATCTGGCATCATGGTTGTTAAAGTTATACCACATTTTTCATGGTAGTCTGTACCTTTACTCAATGAAGACACTGAGACAGTTCTGCTGTTATGACATTCATTTACTGCACACGAGGCTTACATCTAGCTTAACAATGAAAGGTATATACATCAAAAACATACTTCAGCTTATAGCATCAGGTCTGCAAGAATAGAATAATCAAACTCTCTGATACAAAAGAAAAAATCCCAATCTTTAAAGTGTCTTTTCTGCCTGCATCAGCAGTTTAGAGAATTTGCCAGAATAATAAGTCTTTCCTTTGAAGCTGGTCTTCTGACAGTTTGTTTTCCATATTTTAAACATTCTGTTCCTGAAGAATAACTCTTTTTTGTCCTTGGCCTATCTTGCATATCATGTTGATGAGATACAAGAGTTTGTCTTGACCTGCTTGTAGTTAATAATTTTGCAAAGCTGCATAGTTTATAAGAGATAAAATATTTTACTTCTGATTCTTATTAACAATGATTGCTAAGCTACATAGTTTTGCCAAGTTAGGTAACTGAGTTCAAGCTGAGTGCACTCTACAAACTGAAATGCAGAACATTTATTTCACATTTTCCGAAAAATCCACAGAAATCCATTTTAACTTGTTCTTTACTCTCACGATTATCTTTAACTATGAGTCCACCCATGACCCTGGACTCCAACATGCCCCAGTGCTGCACCCGAATGTGTGCTCCCTCTCCAACTCCTGCCATAATTCCTGCATGGGTCAAACTCCAACAGGTTCTGGCTGTATTCCCACATGTGCAGCTTAAATAAGGCTATTTTCCCACCCTTTGCCACAATTGGACCATTTTTAAAAATGCTAAGCAAAGCTCAGCTGTGTGCAAACCTGCTAAGCTGAGTTGAGCAGTGCTTAAAGTGGCAAATGCTTAGCAGTGCGCAGATCCGCTTAGCTGAGCTGAGGCCTGCTTAGAATGGGAGTACTGAACACTGCTTAAACCAGCTAAGTGGTGCTAAATATTGCTCAGACAGGTCCTGTTTAAGCATTGCTTAGCTTGGGTCAGCACTGCTTAGCACAGTTTAGCTAGGGGAAAACAAGAGTTCTACATGATAACATAAATATATATTAACATTACTCATTATTGATACTTTATTGTTATGTGTTTGTATTTTACTTTAATTACTGTACCTTGGTGTGTCACTGAACTGTATTGGACACTTGTGTTGAACTGGTGCTTTTCACCTCATATATCCACTGACACTGGGATTCTGGACCAGCTGCACTAACCTGGTTGACAAATATCAGTAACCAGGACAAAAAAAATAGACATATAAATAGAAACACTTTCTGATGTAAAAGCTGAATAGCCTGTATTGGTATGTGAACAGTGCACTTACTGCACATGAAGCCATGATTCTAACCATTCAGCTAACTCAGCTGTGAAGATTTCAGCTACATTTCTATATAGCTTTTCATTACGTTTAGCACTACTGTGCAATATGCAGCACTGCACAAACACACTCAGCTATGCTTAAACTTGAAAAGTAATTAAATAAGTGTGACAGAAAAATCACACTGGGACATTTAATTTCCATGCTGTACAGCACTCTGACAGTACAGGGGGTGGGTTCCGAACACTGTAACACATCCCCTGTGTGACATAAATGAATATAAAATTCATAAGTATCCGAGGACACTTTCTTTAATCTTTAAGTACTATATGGCACTTTGACAGTACAGGGGGTGTGTTACAGATATTGTAACACACACCCCTATATGACATTACAAAACATTGTTAAATAAGTGTCCGAGGACACTATTTTTATCTGTGCAGCACTTTGATAATGCAGGGGGTGTGTTACAGATACTGTAATACACCCCTTACATGACATTACAAGTTAAATTATTAAATAAGTTTCCAAGTACATTTTTTTACTCTTTTAGTGCCATATGTCACTTTTACAATGCAGGGGTTTGTTACAGATACTGTAACACACACCCTACGTGACATGACCAGATAAATTCAGTAAGTTCAGTGTCCGATGACACTTTCTTTATTGTTTTAGGGCTGTATGGCACTTTGAGAGTGCAGGGGGTGTGTTACAGATCTGCGAGCAGTGTAACACATCCCCTAGCACTTATTCAGTAACCTTGTAGATGGCTCCCCCTCAGTAGCACACCTTCATTAATATGCAAGGGGCACTGCCAAGAGGGAGATGCAGACAGACACCGTTCACTCCGGGTATAAGTATCTTATACCTTTTATTTGAAATAACGTATATGGGATTTTGTAAAAGTGTGGTATAAAGCATTACTATTTCTTCTGTCTCAATTAATATGCCTAAGTGTTTTGTGTCACTTTGTTCGCAGGATTTCAGCTTCAGCGCTGTTCCTGCGAGATGACAATTTTCAAATTAAGATAGGACAATGAGGCTATTATCATAATAAAGGGAAAAGTTGAAAGATAACAAGCTTACAAATATATATAGATAGATGATAGATGATAGGTAGATAGATACATACATACATATATATATATATATATATATATATATATATATATATATATATATTATATATAACCATTTTAATGGTGAATCCAGAAAGCAATAAGGTAAATTCATGTCCTCATATTAAAAAGGGAGGGGAATAGTGGAGGGAGAATGGGGGAAGGTGTGAATGGTAATTAGCTTACAAAAATGGATCAATATTTTTAATGATAAAATCAAAAACCAATAAGGCGATGTCCTCCAGGTGGAAAAGTGGGAATGGAGGAGTAAGTAATAAAATCCTTCTTATTCTACTTAAGAGTGTAAAATTCCTTAAAAGGTATCATTCTAATCTTGTCTTTAGTGCAGATATTAATTGTATAAAAACATCAGGTTTCTCAATTGAAATAGTAATTCAACAGTTATTTTAGCACCACTTTTACTTAATTGTTAAACCAGTTGTAAGAAGTATGCACACACACACACACACACACACACACACACACACACACACACACACACACACACACACACACACACACACACACACACACACACACGTTCAGTCCTCTTTTCAGCGGTGGGTGACCTTACAAAAAAAATAAATAAGATAATCCTTTCTTACCTTTAGTGTGTGACTTTACTTCAAAATTACTTTTTTTTTAATTTGGAATTTTATTTCCTTATTGTACTGGCTTACATTTCATTGCATTAGTCTTTGGTGCGTAACTTTTATTTACATCAGCTATGTAGAAGAAAAAAATAGTCGTCATGTATAATTCTGTATTCCTAACAAAACAGTGAAATGTAAGAACAAGGAACATGCAGAAGGATTCCTTCAAAAGTGAATTTCCTACATATAGTTCATCAGACTTAATCATTTTAAGAAAGCTTAGTGAATGAAAAAGTATGGGATCCTTGACAAGCTATGCATGCCTTTACAATTATCTCACTGAAAGTGAAAAAAATTCCAAGCTAAAAAAAAGAGAGAAATAAAAATCATTTTGCCAATGAAGCAAGCCTCTTCTCCTCCTAATGTGGTGAGGGCCTGCCCCACCACACTCCCCTACTACCTATGTATACCAGTTCCAAGGTCACACCATCACAAATGAGTGCCAATCCCTAGTATTTTACATAAAAAGCATGTCTCCCAGGACTATGTCACAAATCAGTCAACCACCACAAAAAATCCCATCAGGTTTAGAAGCATATTTTCTTGCCACAGAAATTTAATGCAAGCCACTTCACAATCATATTTCAGTAACTAAAGTGTCAGAATTTGACATATATTTTATACATGAGAGGATGACAACACGTTTACAAAAAAAAAAAAAACTACAGCCTGACCTTATTAGAAGACTTCTCCATCCAGCATTACTGATTCATTTAATAATGATGGATGTGCCTGACTACAGTAAGAGAATGATAACAATTTTGGAAACTGATACATATGAAGAAGTTTCCAAAAATCAAGGTAATGGAGCCTACAAAAGTATAGTGGTGTCCCTGAAGGACATGTTTCTTGAGAGACCTATATTAACTTGTATAACTATCTCACTATGTCTTCTCCTACAATATCATTGATCTTTGGTACACTGAAGATTTATGAGGGGATGGATGAACCCCTATGCATCCCATGGTTGATGGGTGCAATTCTGTCACATATGCCTGAGCTAAGTATCTGAATCTTAAGTTAAAAGGTTTTTTGCAACAAGAAACACAAATATACAAAGACTCATGGCATTGTTTGAAATCGTTAAATGAAGTAGAGTACAATGATGCCTATTTGTTTCTTACTATTGATGTGAAAGACCTTTTCTCGGTGATCCCACAACAGTTGGGTATTGAATGGGTCAGTGAATTTTTTTTTTGAAAAAGCTGTATCACAATTAGAAATTAATTTGTATGTGGATCTGTCTGACCTTGTACTACAAAACAACTACATATATTTTGAGGGAAGGTATTTTTTACAGGAAGTAGGGATGGCCATGGGGTCACCATGTGGCACTGTTTTTGCAAATTTGGTTATGGCCCATTGGGAAAGGAACTATGTTTTAAATAGGCATGAATATAAAGAAAAAACATTTCCCTGTATTTAAGATACTTGGATGACATCTTTATTTTGTGGGTGGGTGATGAAAATTACTTAAAATAATTTGTTAATTATTTAAATGGCACTACTGATTTTTTTACCTTGACATATGAAATGAGTAACACTGTTATTTCTTATTTAGATGTAAACGTACATAAAGATCAATATGCTAAAATATTTATTTTTAAAATACATAGGAAGGAAACATATTCCAACTCATTTTTGCATTAAGATAGTGTACATCCTGCCCATCAAAAGTGATCAGTTGTCAAGGGACAACTGGTTTGCGCAGCCAGAATGGTCGCATTAAATGACGAGTTTCAAGTACAATGTGACAACTTGAAAGGAATGTTTAAAGCTAGGTGCTATCCAGACAGATTGTTGACAGGACTGGTTGGAGAGGTTTCCCATAAAATAAATAGTGGCTATTTTCAGTCTATATTAAATAATGAAAAAATGAGATGCAAATACATGGGGGCATCAACACAGATAAAGTAACTAATACCTCTAGTTTTATTACAGTTTACACTAGTGATTATGAGACAATAAGAAATATACTAGTAAAAATTGGATACTTATTGAGGAAGATGGCCATATAAGGGACACACTAAAAGAAAGACCTAGATTAATCCCAAGAAGAAGGACAAATATTAAGGCTCTGTTAGAACAAAAAGCAAAGAAGCATACATGGGAGGTAAATAGAACTGTTGCACAAAAGGGTGGTGTATTTGGCTACCTGTCAAGATTGTCCTTCATACTCTGTAGAGAAAACAGAGAGAACCTTGAAAGAAAGAATATATGAGCATGAATATGCTATTAAGAAGCAAAAATTAACTAATGCTCCCACCAAACATGTTATTAGTAATGAAGGCCATGAATTTAAATATATGATAATAGACCAAGTTTTGTTCAGCCCAAGGGGTGTCCTTGGTCTTTACAATTAGAGGAAAAAGAATTAAAATGGCAAGTCATGCTTAATGCATTTGCACGGCCAGGTCTGAATGAATATTCATCTGTCAATAGTGTGCTTAAACAGAGGGCCTTGAATACATAGATTTAGTACTTCTAGCATACCACTATCATTGTCACAGACAAGCAGGGGGTTCTCATGCTTTTGGATGTATTGTTCTGCATGCTTTTTGCACATTTTTATAACTTTTTTTATATTTTTTTATATTCTTTTCATATGGCTTTTATATGTTTTTCATTTAAACAGTGAGCTATATATTTATTTATTTATTTATACAAATTATTAAAAGTGACATTTTTTTGTAGTATTTTAACAGTCATTTTATACTTAAATGGTAAAAACAGCTACAATGATTTTTAAGTTTTTATAACAAAGTAATAATTTAATTGCTGGAAATGATCATAACATGACATGTACTGAGTGATGCCAGGCACTTTCTTTTGTTATTCTACTTTTGTAATGTCTTCTGCTATTTAAAAAGCAGCTTCACAGTAGTTTATTGTTTTTAATGGAATATTTGGTCATGGTATCTTTAAGATCTAGTGACTCTAGTGGGGACTGGCGAGTCGTGTGATGAAGAAAAATATTAAAAGTGGATGCATGCAGTTTTGAGTTAGATCTGACGAGGTTTGGCAATGTTTAAATGAAAGCACTTATAATAAAATTGGCGTCTGTGTATATCCATTTTTCTGCTTTGTGTTGTTTTTTTATTTTCATTCGGCATTTGCCTGAACTTCCAACTGGTTATGGGCCTTAAGCTCTACACTGGCTATACAGTCTGTTGATTAATGACACACCCAGTATAGTTAACAGTCTAAGTAAATGCACTTGATCAGCTAGTCTTGAAACTCTCTATTTTACAGCTCTTTACTTCTGCCTTTAACTGCAACATTTCAATAGATGAATTCACAGCAAAATAGAAGAAATAAAATAAAAATTGTACAAGCATTATTCATGTCAGTGTTCCTTAATGCAGGACTGCTCCAAATACAAGAAGGCTACATCTGGGATCCTGCATAGTCAGTGCACTACAAGGACTTCATTGGCTTCCTAGGACTGGGTCGGCAGTATTCCAGAGCTTGGTGAGTGCCAGATGCATAGCTGTCTCATCTAATGCCCAGAGCCATTCCTTGATATTACTGAGGAAAAAAAAAAAGCTCAGTAATCTGGTAGCTCATGCTGCTGGAAAGCAGGAGCCATCCAGCCAAACAGGTCTTGTTTATGTTTTCCATTCCACCCCTTTTCAGCTGAGGAGCAATTAAAAGAAAAAAAAGTCCTCAGTTAGATACTTGGGGGCTCCTGAAATGTAAGAAACTGTGACAATTGCTACTTTGCAGTTGCTATAGTTTAGACCATGCACAGAGAGCTACAACACTCAGGTTTTATTTAAAAAATATTCAGTCAATTCAAAAATTCAGTCTTCAATCTGTTAGTGCATGGGTTCCCAAACTGTGCGCCGCGGTGCCTTGGGGAGCCGTGGCTTCCTTACAAAGGAGCCACGAAGCTTAGCAGCTGATTGCAGGTAAGTGAATGCCTGTATGAGTGTGTGTGTGTCTGTCTGCATGTGTGTGAGTGAATGTGTGCATGAAAGCAAAAGAGTCTGTGTGTGTGAGAAAGATTGGGAGAGTGAGAGCGATGTGTTTGTTTTGTTTCCATTGGCAGCTTTAGCAGCAGTAACAATGTTTATTTTACTTATTTGACAATATGGGATATGGCTAAAGGACACTTGGATATGAGCTGTGATTACTGTAGTATTCACAAGTACAACAATTAAACATAAAAGTGAGAGAAATATGTAGGATCAATAAGGTAATATGTAAAAAGTGGCAAAGTCAAATCAAATAACTTTACCCAGTAGGCTAATGTGATCTTCGCCTAACAAATAAAAGCAATAAGCAATAGTTTCTAACCCAATGTACTGGGTTACAGTACAGCTACAGATAAACTAGATAAGTAGTTTCAGGTGCAGCAAATATAAAGCAAATAGTTTCAATGCAGCATCAATAAAACACTGAACTAAGTAGTAAAATATAACACATAGGTAACCCTGTCATCTAGTTCAGTAATGTAAAACAGTAGCTTTAAATGGGGTAACCTAATGGTGGACAAAATTTGATCTCTCGACCTTCAACTGGCTGAGCTCCTGAGCTTTAACACATTGACTATTGGAGTTCTTCCACAGGAAATCACTGTTGGTGAGTTGGGCTAGAAATGATTCCCTTTTTTGGAGGGAATTTCCCCCCTCTGAGTTGGTGAAACCATGGAATTGGTATATATAAATTTTTAGGGGTGTGGTGGGCTTGCTCCCAACATTAAGGATGCAGGGTAGCTTAATCTCCTGCAAAAACAAGCAGAAATGCAACAATGATCAAAAAGTATAATCAATGACTGAGATAATATATATTTTTACATAGCTAGTATAAGTAACAGCAACACTGCCAGTTGTGAACAACAGTATCAAAACAACAAGCTGCAATATTACTCAAACTTAATAACCTAGAGTCAGCAGAACAAAAGTGAAAAATGAGACACAATAGTAAAATGTTATCTAAACTCAATAACACAGCAATCAGCAGAACAAAAGTGTTAATTTCAGCGGTGTCCACAAGAAGTGCAGTCAGAAACTTAAAAAGCTAAACAAAGAGACGATTACTTCATGACATGTAATAAGGCAGAAGTAAAATCAATCACAACAGTACAACTAGGTTGTGACAAAGAAGGCACTGAAATTTATGTCATATTCAAGAATGAAGACATTGTCTTACCTGTTGCAGACTAGACGTTTGTGCTGGATACTTTAATAGGATAAAAATAGCTTGCATTGCTGTGCTTGTGCAGCAGCTCTCAGCCTCCTGGTTTTAAAGTCTGTGAGACTTTGCTGCTGTAGAAGCTGGCCAATTAATACACAACCAAGGCCACAGTAGAAACTGGCCAATCAAAAGCAAGCACTAAAATCCCTCACTGAATCCAAATCTCAGGCAGATGTGCCATGTTTGTTGTTTAATGTTCATCAAAAACATTTTCAGAAGTTTTTTATGTGGTTCAGTTATATGTTTGATTATCTGAACTCTTTGATTATCCGAACTACCCTAGGTCCCAATTAGTTCAGATAATCGACTCTCTACTCTATTAGATGTTTGAATGATCACTGTTGCAGTAGCCTAATCTACATGGGTTATACTTTGCATTGGATATTTCAGTCAGACAGCTTCCAAAGCTTCAGGGCACCTTCCACACTCCCAAACCATTAATAAGCTCGAGCTGACCTGACTAAAAAGACATATTTAAGCACCAAACCCTTCAGAGCTTTTATGCCACCTTAGGGAGGGAGGCTGAGCCTTGAGAGGACATTGCTTGGAACAACAACAACAAATGTCCACAACCTGGCATGAAAACAAACTAAAAAACAAGGGGGATGGAGAGAGGGAGCAGCTATTGCAGTAGTGATCATTTGAATGTCTACTGTAATGGTAAGTTTATTTACACAACTGTAGTATGTTCTTCAGATTGATCACTGCTACAGTAGCCTTAGCTATATGTTTACATTTCCATTGCTTAGAAAAACTGGAAGGAGAAAGGAGAAGGGTCCAGGTGCTCTTGCAGAATGGTACCAGCAAAGTGTTACCTACACTCAGAGAAGGAATCTAGCTTGCAGTGCTTTGTAAAAGTATGCACAGAGGACCAACTTGCTGCTTCTTGAATACTTCTAGAGTTCAACCTTTTACAAAAAGCTATAGATGAAGCCAAGGTCCTGGTGGAATGAGTCTTGATACTGTATGGAATAGTTTTGTCATGGTGGGAGTAACAAAAGGTAATAGTCTGACACAACCATATGGAAATAATCTGCTTTGACACAGGTTGTCCCTTCTTCTAACTTTCACAAGAAATGAACAAATGATTGGAAGTTCTGAAAGAATTTGTTCTGTCAAGAGAGTACCTGAGTTATCTGTGGACACTCAAGGTATGAAGTATCTTTTATCTCTAATTTTTAGGTTTAGGGAAGAACACAGGAAGATGGATAATTTGGTTTAAAATAAGCTGGGATATCACTTTAGACATAAAAGAAGGATTAGTTCTCAAAGAAACTAGGTCTCTGTTGAAAATGAGATAAAGTTGACCTATCATAAGAGTTTGCAACTCAGATTCTGTTTTCCATGTTAAGAACCTCAAGTCAGTTTGATGAGCTGGTTCAAATGGAGCAAGTGCTTGCTTCTCTAATACAAAATCAAGATCCCAAGGAGGGGTGACATGTTTTCTTGGAGATCTGTTATACAATATCCCTTTCAAAACATTTTGACATGAAAATGCCTTGAAAGAGGGGGATCCTTGGGCAGATGTACTGAAATGGATGACAAATGAGTATAGATAGAGGAATATGGCAGGTCATAGGAAAATAACGTGCACAAATATTGTAAAACCAGAGAAACATTACCCCCAAATGAGTTCTGGTTATGCTGTTGGCACAAACTAATAAACATTTCCATTTACTAATATATGATTTTCTATTAGCAGATGTTTTTTGCCTTCCTTACTACCTGCTGCACATCCTCAATAAACATGTGCCTAAAAGGTAGTAAGACCCTATCATCCAGCAGTCAGAAGTTATTTGGGGTTGGGATGTATCAAACATCCCTGTCCTTGCGTGAGTAGATTCAGTCTGTAAGTAAGCTTGTGCTAATTGCCCTGGCCAATTCCAAATGAAGGGAAAACCATAATTATCTTAGGAGACTCCTTCTGCATCTTCAGAAGTACCCTGGATATAGGTTCATAGGTAGGTACTAGGCTATCGGCCCAAGGGCCTACGTAAGCCTATCCAGCAAGGTACCATAGCTTATGCTACCCAAGAAAGTTATTTTCCTGTGCCACTGTCCAGCAGAGACACAGAAGTAATCCTTGGGGTGTATTTCCTATTTCCCATCCACTCATCAAGATTTTTCTTGAAGAGTGCTAATGAAGAACTTTGCTTGACATAGATGGGTAGCTTGTTCCAGAGTATAGGAAGTCTCTGGAACAGGAATCTATCCCTCCAGCATGTCCTGTTTATTGTGGTGACAAGGTTTAGGTCCCTAGAGCATGTAGCTTGGAGGGATTGGGATTTCTTCAGGTGTAGCATGTCCAACAGCTCTGGGTTTGACATAGCTTTATATGTTAGGCAGAGATCACCTCGGAGTAGGCGATATGCTACGGAGTTTTTTGAGGCAGTCAGAGTAGGGCATTTGTTTGAGGCCAGTAATCCTCTTTGTGAGGTACTTCTGTGGCCTTTCCAGCTGCTGCAGATGCCTTGTGAGGTACATTCCAAAAGGGGCGTTGTACTCTATAATGGGTCTAATGAGTGACGAGTAGAGGGGAACAATAACCTCTTTTTTCCTGGATGAGAACCCTTTTATGATGAGGTGTGCCATGTAGAAGGACTTCCTGACTACTGTAGCGATGTGACTGTCAAAGGAGAGACTACTGTCCACCTGGGTCCCAAGGTCTCTTATCATGCATTCGGTTTACCAAAGGGCATTGAGCTTGAGGCCATGGCTCTGACACCAGGCATCTGTCTCAGTGAGGCCCTTCTGTAGGATGTCCACATCATTTGGGGACTTGACTATGGCTCCTAGTTTGCAGTCATCTGTGAACTTCATCAGTCAGAGGCCTTCTGTGTTAGCCTGTACTTCAGAGAAGTAGATACCATACAGGAGAGGTCCCAGGACGGAACCCTGTGGCACTCCACTTGTCACTGCCTTGAGGTCAGATTTGGAGTCTGCAACTTTTACAGTGTGGGTTCTGTCAGTGAGCCAGTTGGCAACCCATCTTGTGATGTAGGGATTTATACCTAGTTTAGTGAGTTTAGCTATAATTCCAGAATGGGGGATGGTGTCGAAAGCCTTGGCAAGGTCAAGATAGGCTGTGTGAACCACCTTATCCTCATCCACGGCTTTGGTGACTGCCTCAAAGAAGTCGATCAGGTTCAGGAGGCATGATCTGCCTTTCACAAACCTGAACTGGGTGGGATCCAGAGTTTGAAGGTTACCAATGTCTTTGTTTATGAGTTCCATGATGATACGTTCCATGGCCTTGCAGACCAGGCTCGTCGGGCTAATAGGTCGATAGTTCCCGGGATCAGTGGTGGATCCCCCTTTGTGGAGTGGGATAACTGTTGCTGTGAGCCATTCAGTGGGCACAAAGCTTGATGCAAGTCTATTATTGAACATGGTGCTTAAGTGGGGAGCCAGTTCGTTCTGAAGTTCATGTAAAACGCAGCCTGGGATGTTGTCCTGTCCCATGGATGCTGTGTTTTTGGCTTTAGAGAGTGCAGCTTTTACCTGTGTAGTTGTGATTACAGGGACTCTGCATTCTTCCTGTATAGATATGGGCCCTTTAGGGGGTGAGAGGGGGGTAAAGTTAGCACTGAACCAATCTGCCAGGATGTTGACAATATCACTGGAAAGGGTGAAAAAGCATACAGGAATATTCCTGTCCAAGGAAAAGAAAAGCCACCTTTCTTCCAGGCCTTCTTCCATGGAATCATGAAGCAGAATTTTGACACCTGACTGTTCAAAGAGGAAGCAAAAAGGTTTACTTGAGGAACTTCCCACAGATGGATAAAATATTGGAAGACCCCCTGATCTAGTATCCATTTGTAAGGATATGTCTTTGTCCTGCTCTGCTTGTCTGCCAGACAGTTTTGCTCTGGCAGAATATACAATGCCTGTAGAATTAGATTGTGTTGCAAAGCTATATTGCATATTAATTCGAACTTACACTTCATATTGGGACCAGTTTTAAAACAAAATGTTGGTTCCCATCCAGCTATTGGAAAAATTTGTGGATTACCTTTTAATATGTTCCAATTTTTTATCACTAATTCTTTAATCCTCTTCTTTAAATTGTCACTAGTGATTAAATCGAACTTACAATTCAGATTGGGACCAGTTTTAAAAACAAATGTTGGATCCAGTCCAACTATAGGAAAAATTTGTGGATTACCTCTTAATATGTTCCAATTTTTAATCACCAATTCTTTAATTCTCTTCTTTAAATTGTCACTGTTGATTAATTCGAACTTACATTTCAGATTGGGACCAGTTTTAAAAACAAATGTTGGTTCTGGTCCAAAAAATATCTTAATCACTTTCATCTTCACATAGTCATAAGCCAGAACCAAGCAGGGGGTTATATTTATGGCCCCATTGTTCTAAACCATACTTACAAGTGTATTCCACTATTTCAGGGAGGTAACCACGGTCCATGGTCCAAAAACATTTTCCCTATTAAAAATAACTCATTAATAACGTCTTCTAACTGGGAAGTCATCCTCACTGCCATAATACATTGCCCTTTATTATACTTTTCTTTTGTGATAAAGCTTGACAGCTACTGAACTCCAAGTAACTAATAGTGAATGTTGGCTTTCTGTACACTCTAAACCTAAAACTGTGTTGAGTATGCGGAATAAACAATTAATACCATCTTTGTTGTATTCAAATGTAAATTTCAAAAATTCAGAAGGATTGTTCAGATAGTCAACAAAGCTAGACTGTTCCATAAAATAAAAACATCATCCAAAAATCTTGTATATAGGGTGATGTGTTTAGAAAAATTACCCTCGAATATGTATTGTGTTTCCCAGTCAACTAAAACTAGGTTAACATAAATGGGGGCACAAGATGCCCCCCATTGCCACTTCCTTAATCTGTCTGTAGTATTCATCCTCGAAATAAATATAGTTGTAATCTAAAACCAAAGACATTAATTCTACTATTGTGTTAATCTCATCAGAAGGGAGGGAGGGAAGAAAATTTAGATAAACTATTTGAAAAGTGCTCAAGTCTTTCTTCCTTTGGTATGGAAGAAAATAAGTTGATCACATCAGTTGTGACAAATATCAACTCTCTAGACCAGAGATCAGCCTTAAGTCTCCCCAAGAAATCCCAAGAGTTCTTAATTATGTGTTGTATTTTACTAAGTGTAGTTTTTAAATATCTATCCAGATGTACCCTATTGGATATGTTTTAGAGCCTCTACCCGAGACTATACTAAATGGGGGATGTTCAATATTTTTGTGGACTTTTGGAGTTCTGAAAATAGTTGCAACCATTGGGTGCTTGACATTCATAAAATTATAAACCTCCATAGATATCCTTCATTCTAATAAAATTTCATATAAGTATGGATCAATTCTCTTATGACTTATGTTAATCTCATTAATGGAGGCCACCGAGTATGTTGAGCCTTCATTCAGAATGTCAAACATTTCCTTTACATAATCAAAAGTATTAACAAAAAGAATACTCCCACACTTGTCTGGTTTCATTATTCTGGTTGCATTATCTTTCTTAAGTTGTGTCAACAGGGCTACCTCACCTTCCTTTAAGCTGGATTTATTAAAAAACTTAAAAACTTTTTATTTCGTGAATCTTCTATTTTATATAATTCTTCTGTAAGAACTTTCTCAAATACTCCTAAAGTGGGATTCAAAGATGGATCACATGTACTTTTTTTTAACCCCACTAACAGTTTCTTTCTTCCTGTCGATGTACTTATTTTCACTAAAAAAATAGCTAAATTAAATTTCTTAATGAATAATTTGACTTCAATTAAAGTGTCTACTAAGTCAAAAACTTTAGTTGGGACAAATTTCAAACCCTTCAAAAATAAAGAAAAGTTGTCTGGGGTAATCTCAACATTGGCATAGTTGTAAGTATTAAAACCCTGCAAGCATGGTGACTCCTAATTCAAATAAATCTCACTTCAAAACAATGAAGTAAATAACTTTTAGCAAGTCTGACGAAAAGTCAGATGTACCAGTGAAATACATGTCTAAGCAAATAAACTGCTATATGTGGCCTGATTCATTAGATGCATTAAAAGTCCTCCGAAAATAAGCTATCATAATATCAAATTACCCTTATATAAGACTCTTAAAAGTAATGCACCACACTCCTCACATGAGTATTGTAACAGCTGTCATTAGTAAGGTGCATGCAGATTATTAACGGATTGCTGGCAACTCATTTTGCTAATCTGTGAAAAAGTAGATTTCATCCTCATTAGGAAAAGCCCCTGTGATGACATCATTACCTCAACAGCTGTAAAATAAATGAAATGCTTCTACAGACAAAATTCCTGTACAAATATAAAGAGAAACACAAGATTGTTGTGTTCAACTTGCAAATGGGAGCATCACTGCCTTCTAATAACACACCTGTTAGAACAATCTAAGTGCTGTCAACTGCTGCCATGACAGAGCCCTTAAACTAAGATGTTTGGTTCCACCTCCCCATAGTTAAATCTCATTTTAACAAGATTCTACCACTACACAACACCATATACACAAATACCATAGATATAGTCAACCTGCTAGCAGACAGGTTTAGTGAAAACTTCACCATCCTGTCCCCCCACCAGTAAACTAGGATATCCCCAGCACCTGCCCCCCTCCCCTCATCACCAGGGAGCAGGTCTTTAATGCCCTGTCAGAGGCAAAAAATACAGATTCCATGGGACCCGATAAAATCCCTGACTGTATCCTACATGAACTCAGGTATGAGCTCTCAGCTCCATTAGGCACCCTATTAAACCAAAGCCTGAGCACCAGCTTCATCCCAGCTGAATGGAAAACAGCCACTGTCATCCCTCTACACAAAGGTGGAGCATCCACTGACCCAGGTGATTATTGGGCCATCAGGCTAACTAGCCTGATCTGCAAAGTCATGGAACGCATTATCATGGACCTTATAAACAAGGACATTGGTAACCTCAAAATGCTTGACCCCATACAGTTTGGTTTTGTCAAAGGGAGATCATGCTTGTTAAACTTGGTCGACTTCTTCGAAACAGTCACCAAAGCCATGGATGAGGGGAAGACGGTGCACACTGGCTACCTTGACCTAGCCAAAGCCATTGACACTATTCCCAGTTGGTCATAATAGATAAACTCTCCCAGCTAGGCATCAACTCATATGTTACCAGATGGATAGCTAACTGGCTCACTGATAGAACCCACTTAGTCAAAATAGGGGAAGCCACCTCTAGTAGTAAACCCTTAACGAGCGATGTACCCAAAGCATCAGTCTTGGAACCTCTACTGTTTGGGATATACTTTTCTGAGGTGCAAGCCAAAACCAGTTGTCTGTGGCTGACCAAGTTTGCAGATGACTGCAAGCTGGATGCTGTCTTAAATTCCCTTAGTGATGTGAACATCCTCCAAGAGGGCCTTACCCAAATTAATGACTGGTGCCAGAAGCATGGCCTCAAACTGAATGCCAAGAAATGCATCATTATACACTTTGGGAAAAATGGCATCCCTACTAATTGTCACATTAATAACAACGTACTAAACATGCAATCGGTCGTGAGGGACATGGGCACCCAGGTTGATAGCAACCTGACTTTTCACCACCATGCTGCCTCTGTTGTATGGAAGGCGTTCTACATGGCCCACCTCATAAATAAGGGTATTTCATCCAGGAACAAGGAGGTCATTACATCCCTGTACACCTCCCTTATCAGACCCATTATCGAGTACAATGCCCCCTTCGGCATATACCTTGCCAAGCACATGCAGCAGCTGGAGAGACCACAGAGGTTCCTAACCAGGAAAATCCAGGGTCTCAAACACCTATCCTATACAGATAGGGTTAAAAGTCCTGTCCCTCTACTCAGTCTCATACAGACTGCATAGAGGTGACCTGTGTCTGGCATACAAAACCATCTCAGACCCAGCCTTGATGGAGTTGCTGCATACCCGTAAGTCAAACTCCACTCATGCAACCCACATGCAAGGCCTTAACCTGGTCTGTGACATTAATAGAACTTGTTGGCGGGATACATTTGTGTCCCAAAGATTCCCCCATCTATGGAATAGACTCCTTCTCCATGTCAAGAAGAGTACCTCTCTATCCCTCTTTAAGAGGAACCTGGACGACTGGATGGGAAACAGAAAATACACTCCTGGGATCCCACCTATGTCCCTGCTGGACAGGGGAAACAGATGCTGACTTTGAGGGAACATGGGCGATATTCTTGGCTAGGCTTAAAAGGGCCTATGGGCCAATAGCCTAGTATCATCCTATGAACCTTTGAACCTATAGTGGGTAAGAAGCATTACACAAGCAGTGACTGATGTAAACTAGGGTGACCAGGAATATGCCGAAAACGCATTAACTAGCATAATAGTAAAATAAATATTTTTCTTATAGTGGACCTTTTCCCCTGCATTCCACCCAACTCATAATAGCCCTACTAAGTGTTCCACAGTGACAACCCCAAAATAAGTCCCAACCAAGCAAGCACTCTATAACTAGCATGTCCATTTTCTGCCATCCACAGCCACATGCTGACTGTGATAAACTTACCTTCAACATCAGATGTGCCCTCATTACCTATTACATTGCAGGAACCTGGTCAGAAAAGAGCAAACATGGCTGTGTTAGCCACCAAAATATCTCTGTCTCAATCAATATATAGATATATATCAATATGTAATATATACTACAGCCATCCTGACATTACTAGACAGAAAATTAAACAAGTGTCAACTTATCAAGCACATCTAACAAAACAGGTGTCAGTCAGCTCAGTGCACATTACACTGTTTTCAAACAATTTCCTGCACAGCTACAGTGTCAAGCCTTTGGTATGGCACACTGTAAGATGCAGTTTCTAGGTCACTGTGGAAGAGATACTGCATTTAATCTCTTCTGTTCTGTAAAAATTAAAAAGTACTACAGTAAAACTGTAGAAACTTTACTCAGTTCAAAAACAACAACAACAAAAAAAAACTAAGGTGTAAATTTCTAGTGGTCTTGGGTCAATTTTTGGTGACCATCTAATCAAAAACTGATCAGAACTAGCCAGCAGACAGAAATTTCAATGTCTTTTACTTCGTAACTCTAGGAGCATTATATGCAGCTGACTGTACTTCAGATTTGTTCCTGTTCCTAATTATTCTGGGAATCTTACTTTGCCTGTCTGTTGGCTTACATGCTATTGCATCAGTCTTTTGTGAAGAACTTTTTGCAAGTCAGCTATGCAGAAGAAACCAAAATTCGATATATAACATACAAAGACTATTTTCTACATACAGAAAGATTGGTGATGTCAATTTCATTTAGTCATATGGCTGTAACCAAACAATTTTTACTAGGTCGACAAAACTATGGCCTCTACACCTTCTCAGTAACCCAGAATAATGATGACACATTATACAAATGTGATTTAAGGGTTACTCTTTTTTATTTACTAAGGTCCATAGGTTTGAAGGAATGACCTATATCTTGTCTTAGCAACCCTGAGTACTGATGAATAAATTGCGTCAATGTAATTTTTAAGATGTTACTCTTTTGTCTAGATCATGTAGAAATAGCATGGATGACCATATTCTTTGTGTATTATTTGTCCAAAGGATGTGGACAGGAAATGCCCACCTTTGCTCAAACATTGTAGCTGATTAATCAGTAAATAAGCCATGTGTTTCAGTGTGTCCACTCACATTTTAAGAATGATATCGCATGACTATAGACACTAAATTTAAAAGTGACCAAGAGTCGGGATTCATTTCTAAGTTAACTCAATTTACTAACAATCAGTTGCCTATAATAAAACTAAGAGCTGCATGACTGTAGTAATGTAGCAAGTAAAAATAAATTAATTTACAGATTTACTGTTAAAGCCAAGATATTCAGTACATGGTGACATGCAGTCAGCTTCATAGCATATACAGACTTGGTGATCTGGATAGCTATTAAATAATTAGGAATAATCATGCCAGTCTAAGGCCTATGATGTTTCTTCATCGTTTTAGGGTTCATCTCACCATTGTCACTCAACTAAACTTGGCAGCATATGGAATACCACACCATCCATCTAGTATTGCCAGCTCTCAACTGTCCAGATTTGCCTCATATTTTTCATCTGTTCCTTATAGAATTTACGGTTTTCTGGCAAATAATTGAGGATTGAAGTCACTAAACAATGACAGATATTTGAGTTTCAGACCTTATATCCTTTAGAAAATACAGCTAATGCACGACCTGTTATTCTAGCAACTTTCTAAGTTTGTAAGAGCAATATTTAAAATCTGTTCCTATTTTTGGGCCTTTGTCATCCATTATTTTTGCCTTTGTTCAGATTCCTTGAACTAAGAGGTTGAGAGGTATGGTATGAACCCATACTGGAGATTATTTTTAAGGTGAGAAAGAGAGCAGTATGCTATGTTGTGTTGTAATTCTCTGTTACACACACACACACACACACACACACACACACACACACACACACACATACACACACACACACACACACACACACACACACACACTTTCATTGAAAACGATAGAACATCAAGTTTTTGTCTACAAGTCAGCAAGTGGTACCCCACCTAACTCCCCACCCAATTACTTTATACAACCATATCAGAGGTCTAATTAGGGGAATGGATTTAATTATTAAGACTTATCAAGTAGTACCAGAATGTTTTACTAAGTGATTCCAGCGAGTGCAGGGGAAAGGAATTGAAAGTGGTAAAGAAATGAATGAATCAGGGAAAGTAAGGAGGTGTAAGGTATCAACAGGTACTTGTTTATATTTAAAGATATAGTTTATGTTGGTGTTGAGCAAGAACAGAGCCAGCATTTGGCTAGGAAGTCTTTCAGAATAGTTTTCAAGCATGGGAGGGTGGATATTAACCTGATGGAAACAGCAAAGGTATTCCAGGCCTTATCCCACCTTAGCAACATGATACAAGTATTGACAATACCCAGTAAATTTGATAGGTTTGTGGACAGACAGGAGTTTTTGGTCATTGGGTCATAATGACCAACTGGGAACATAGTTATGTAGAATGATATTTAGTGCTGGATAAGCAGATGGACTCTGGATACTTTTATAGGTGGCAAGAAGCTATGTGTAAGTTAGTTTTGATATTTGTAACAAATTTAGGCTTTCTAGTGCTTTACAGTGATGGGTTCTGAAAGAAGTATTTGCTGCAAATTTAGCAACAATTGTTTCTGAATACATTTTTCAAGTGCTTTGGAGATGGGGATAAGATTGGTATAGGGTTAAAGTTAATAATATCTGTTGAATTACCTCCTTTGTGTAGAAGGATAATGTGTGACGTTTTTCCAGAGAGGGAATGTGGGATTCCTGGACTGACCTATTTATAATGATTATCTACTATTTTTAGATTCTTGCTTGGAAAGTCATCAGCTGAAGTACAGCATGGTCTGAGTTTCAGAGTAATTTTATATAGGATGTGGGCCCAGGCCTGAAGGTGGCTGCTAGGCAGGGTTAGGATTAAATGTTGGGGAATGCTTGGTTAGAGGTGCTATACTATCTGTGAAATAAGAGTTGAATTGTATTACAGTTTCGAGTGGTGAGTTACTGGGAGACGAGTTAGGGTTGAATTTTTGAAAAGGATGCAAGATTTCTTTAATTGCTGTCCAGAATTTTTTAGGATTGTATCTGAAAGTTATTATAATATAGTATTTTTGTCATACTTTATTTGCTTTTTAGTATGACTGTGAAGCATTCTGAAGTTTTCAAGATATTGTGGTGTTTTATATTTTTACTGTCTTTCTATGCTTTTTCTTTATCCCGCATTAGCATTTTACTCTTCTCAGATAGCCAAATTGCTTTATTTGTTTTTAGTCTCTTTCTTCTAGGAGATGCAAGATTATTTAAGATATTCAGAAAAGTTGTGCTGAATTCATTTACAGCATCATCTAAGGGATGGGTTTTTAGGAAGCTCCAGTTAATAGATGATAGGGTATTAATGAGTATTTCTGGGTTAAACTTGGAAAGGTTGCATGTTGTTTTATAAATATGCTGTTTAAGTGGATGTGTGAGACGTCTGGTAGTTAGATTGGGAGATGATCACCTAGAAAGTCTGAAATTGTACCTGTGCCATTGTATTTTCTTGGGTCTGATATTAGGAACCAGTCTAATAGGGAATTTGATGTCTTGCTATAATGTGTGCTGCTATTAATTAGTTGTGTGAAACCATATAAGTTTATGCTAGATGTAGGGGAGTTAGAGTTTATGGCCAACCAACTGACATTCACATCTCCTAGTAATATTTTTTCTTTGGAATTGTTATGAATATCCAATGTAAGATATCTTCCAGTATAGCTATATTGTCGCCAGAAGGGATGTAAAGGACTGCAATGCATATTTGTTCTTACTTGATTAATTTTATGAAAGGTACTCTCCTGAACTGAACAAACCATTGTGGGGTTAGAGTAGTGTTGTTGTTGTTTGTCTTTTCGGCTTTTCCCGGTTAGGGGTCGCCATAGCGGAACTCCGGTCCGCTAATGATTGGCAGTAGATTTTTTATGGTGCCGAGTTGCCAGGCCGACGCCCAACTGTCAACGAAGGCACGCCCATTCACGCATGTCTTTCAAACGCCACTTGACTACAGGGAGGACATGCAGACTCCACACACAAGGCACTCTAGCCGAGAATCAAACAGGAGAACCTGTTGCTGTGAGGCAACAATGTTAGAGTAGTGTATGGAGGAGAATTTTCTAGATGTTCATTGTCACAGATGGGACCAGGACTATGGTGAATATCTCCTCCTAGAAAGATTTTAGTAGATTGGGGAATTACTAATACTTATTTTTTGGAGAGTATTTTCCAATTAATTTTGTTTTGATTTGAACTGAAATGCAAGTTAATAAGTGTATATATGGAGCATCATTGAATAAGTTTGGAGTGGTGTGTGAAGAGTGTAGGGAGGAAGTTTAAATAGGTTGTTGGGACAGGGTTGGAGAGATGTTGAGAGCTATTATGGCAGGATGAGAGATGGCCCAGAAGGAGAAGAAGAATGGAAGATAAGCTGAGAAGTAGCATTGTTAAGTAAAGGGATCTGTATTTTATTGATGACAGGTAATGGGGAAGTATGGATCAAGAAGGAAACAAGAAGTTACAGGGCAGTGGGATATTTAGTGGTGGTAGAATCTGAAAGCTAGTAGAGAGTAGGTAGGGAAAAAGTATTTTCTATGAGGGATGAGTTAGGTTATCTTGGCATCTTCTTTGGAATGTAAGAAAAGGGGAAATTCAGTGACTTTTCTTAATTCTTGGATTGTTTACAACAGCGGGAGAAGCAAGTAAACATAGTTGAATGTGGACAGGGTGCAGCCGAAGTATTTGTCAATTATTTATTGTTTGCTAACCATATCAGTAGGATCATTCAAATGAAAAATTTCAGCCAAAACTCTGGTCAAATGTCAGAAATCAGTAGATACGTTCTATCATTCATTAGTTCCATATGGGGCTCTATCTAGTAGTTTATATTGTATTTTAATTATTCATCAGTTTTCTTACTGGCAAGTAATTTTGTGTATGCAAAGACATGCTGAGATTCATTTTGAATCAATATTTTTTTAAATCTCATGAGAAAACCCATACGAGAAACATATTTCAGACATAGTCCCTTTGTAAGGCCCCAAACATTTTGTACTCTAGCTATACAACCATACAATGAACACAAATCTCCTCCTTCAGCATGTTTTCTGTATCCACATTGCTGCATACCTTTTGATACCAGCCGGATAAAAAATATTGCCAGCAGGTAGGTCATACTGGACTGCTGCTCCAAAAAAATCACAGTTATTATCGATATATTGTCAGTAAAAAAAAAAAAAAAAAAAACACTATTACCAGGTAAGGAAGGTATTTTTGTAAGTTGCTTGTGGTAGACTTCTATTTCCTTGCACGAGCTTACAGATGGTCCCTCTTAGATTGTAGTAGAAATTAACCTTATGTGTTCTAACACAAGTTAGCCTTATGTGTTCTGATAGAAATTAGCTTCATGGATACTAACAGAAATTAACCTTACGTGTTCTAACAGATATTAGCCTTATGTGTTCTAATAGAAATTAGCTTCATGGATACTAACAGAAACTAACCTTACGTGTTCTAACAGATATTAGCCTTATGGTATTTCCCTTCCTTTATCATCTCTCTCTCTCTCTAACACTCAGGTTATGCCTAAGTCTGACTGCTCTCCTTGTGAAAAAAGATATACCCTGTGTGGTTTTCTTGTGTTGTAATTCTCAACTATTCACACACACACACACACACACACACACACACACACACACACACACACACACACACACACACACACACACACGTAAAATTATATAGATGAAGTTTTGTCTGTCCTGGATAAGTCAACAAGTGGTGCCCCATCGATCCCCCACCCCCTTACTTTATATAACCATCTCAGAGGTTCAATCATCAAGATTATCAACAAGTACCGGAATGTTCTGTGACTCCATTCCTAAGAACATTTTGGTTGATACTCCCAGGGTAGCCTATGATCAATCACCTAGCTTTATTGATCCATTGGTACATTCAGAGGCATTTCTTACAGCGGGACAGTCAACTGATGCAGGAACAGGATGCTGAATTTACCATTTACTCACAAAAAAAAAAAAAAAAGCCTGCTTGACAACATTTTTAGTGGCAAACCACTCTTATTAAAAATATTGTAACTGTCATGTTTCTGAGGGTAACTCTTCCTCTAAATATTCTTGTCTGAATTATTTTACTAGACAAACGAGGAGAAGGGTGCATGTTCATGTTAACAGTTTCAGTGCACTAAGGGACATAAAAACAATGTTATATTAAGTACAGTAATCACAAATTTCAGTCAGGCCCCTGCTGTGGACACACAAGCACTTAAGATACTTTATGTATAAATTTTCATGGCCAAAATTGCTTACAGATATTAGACTTAACTTTTTTCATCAGGTGGCATGGTTGATTTTTTATGCATAGCAGAATGAAACTTAAAGACTTGAATAACAAAGTTTTAATGAGATATTTAGTTATTTAAAGTAGAGGTGCTTATTTATTATTATTTCTTTGCCATGTATTTAGTCATGATAAAGTAAATAATTATGCACTAATGGTATGATGGTAGTCATGTAGTATGATTAATTGAGCTTTGTCTCCCTCGTGTGGTCATGCTTATTAATACAGTTTTAGTGTAATAATTATATATAATTAATCATTTGGTCACTTTAAACAAAATTGGACGAGTGTTATTGAATAATAGGTTATTTAAGGATTTATAAGCATATATTGTTTTACTTGGGTAACTTTGAAGGTTTCAAGGAGGATCTAGATATAATGCAAATTCTTCAAGTTTTAAATTACAAATTAGAGTTGCATTTTATTAATACATTCACTTCTGTGCAGTGTCTCTTCAAAAAGGGACTTACTCTTCCCTTTGAAAACAAATGATGTAGCAGGATTTTCAAAGCACACATGCATTTACACACACATACTCCCATTTTTTTGTCAAGAATATTTTTTGTATCATTATTTGTCAGGTGTCATTTTGTCAAGAGGTAGAATTGATGAATTGAGTTTTATCCGATGTAAGCCAGATGAAAGTGGGAGGCAGTGCAGAAACTTTTGATTTTAGTGAAAGTATGTGTGTGTGTGTGTGTGTGTGTGTGTGTGTGTGTGTGTGTGTTTGCAAGTTAAAGTTAGATTAGGGGCTAGGGAAAGTGATATATGTGTATTTTGGTTAGGTAATGGTGTGTCTGAAGTGTGAGTTTGTGCATCTGTATGTATATTCATGTGTGTGTCTATATATATATATATATATATATATATATATATATATATAGATATTCATGTGTGTGTCTATATAAATATATATATGTGTGTGTGTGTTTTTATATATATATATATATATATATATATATATACATATATATATGTTCATAGGTTCATTACTAGGCTATCTGCCCTAGGGCATTTATAAGCCTAGCCAGAGTGTATGTGGCTTACACCACCACCCCTTAGGATGAGAATACTACGCCCTTTTAGGGTTTAGTTTACTATGCCTCTGTCTAGTAGTGACAAAGAGATGACCCCGGGGGTAAACCTACGATCTCCCATCCACTCGTCGAGATTTCTCTTGAATAGAGTCAGTGAGGGGCTCTGCCTAACATGGACTGGGATTCTGTTCCAGAGTGTAGGGAGCCTCTGGGTTATGAATCTGTCCCTCCAGCACGTTCTATTTATTTCTGTGTTGAGGTTTAAGTCACTTGTTCTCGTGGCTCTGATGGATTTGGATTTTCTGAGGTGGAGCATGTCCATTAATTCAGGATTGGACATGGCCTTGTACGTCAGGCACAGATCACCTCTGAGTAGGTATGTGACTGAATAGAGCTGGAGTTTTTCAGTCGAGCAGCATATGACATATGTTTAAGACCCTTTATCCTCTTGGTGAGGAACTTTTGGGGTCTTTCCAACTGCTGCAGGTGTCGGGTGAGATACATCCCAAATGGGGCATTGTACTCAATCATTGGCCTGATAAGAGAAGAGTACAGGGGCACAATGACCTCTCTTGATCTAGATGTGAAACCCTTCATGATAAGGTGGGCAATATAGAAGGTCTTCCTAACCACTTTGGCAATGTGAGTGTCAAATGAGAGTTTACTGTCAACCTGGGTCCCTAGGTCCCTGATTACCTCTTCCATACTTAATGGATTACCGCCTATGTGGTAATTTGTCGGTACCTTGTTTTTCCCAAAGGGTATGACTATACATTTTTGGCGTTTAGCTTAAGGCCATGGCTCTGGCACCAATTATCCGTTTCTATGAGGCCTCTCTGAAGGATGTTTGTGTCCGCTGGAGTATCAATTATGGCGCCCAGTTTGCAGTCATCTGTGAACTTTGTCAGCCACAATCCTCCTATGTTTGCCTGTACCTCGGAAAAATAAATGCCGAACAAGAGGGGTCCCAGGACTGAGCCCTGTGGGACACCGCTTGTGACTGGCTTAGAGTCTGATATAGCTCCAGCAACTCTGACCCTGTGGGTTCTGTCCTTGAGCCAGTTTGCAACCCATCTTGTGACATATGGGTTTACATTTAAGCTGGTGAGTTTGTCTATGATGCCTGAGTGGGGTATTGTGTCAAAGGCTTTTGCAAGGTCAAGGTAGGCTGTGTGAACTGCCTTACCCTCATCAATGGCCTTAGTGACTGTTTCAAAAAAGTCGACCAAGTTCAGAAGGCAGGATCTGCCCTTGACAAAGCCAAATTGGGTAGGATCCAATGTCTGTAGGTCCCCAATGTCTTTGTTTATGAGTTCCATAATGATCCTCTCCATAGCTTTGCAGACCAGGCTTGTCAGGCTTATGGGCGGTTTCCAGGGTCGTAGAAGCACCACCTTTGTGAAGTGGGACCACTGTTGCCGTCGCCACTCTTTGGGTACGTGATCCTGTGGTAAGGCTAAGATTAAACAGCAGCCTTATGTGGGTTTAGTTCCTCTTGAGTTCATGTAGCACACAGCCGGGACACCATCCGGTCCCATTGATGCTGTGTTTTAGCTTTAGAGAGGGCTCTCACCTGGGCATCTGAGGTGTTAGGGAGGCTACACTCTGCTGGGATAGTTATTTCTCCTTTTGTGGGGGAGGGGAGGAGAAATTTGCACTGAACCTGTCTGCCAGAATGTTGGCAATGTCAGTGGGTTCAGTGTATTTTGTGTCATTTTGGACTAACTCTGAGCATATCTGGGAGTTTCCACCCAGGTTTCTAACATAGCTAAAGAAGGTCTTGTGATTGTCTTTTGTGTCATTTGCGATTTTCTCTCAAAGTTGGCCTTGGATGATTTTATGAGTGATCGTAGTTTTTGCTAGTACTGATCAGAGATGCCTTTCCTTTTAGGGATTTTGCTCTGTCATGTAGTAGCTTCCTCCTTCTGTTGTAAAGTTTGTTTATGGCTGGGGTCCACCAGACCCGATCGCCTGCCTTTGGGGAATGGGTCTTGGTTTTATTTGGGATTGCATGATCCATGCATTCTTGAAGGTGCCCATAGAAGGCATTTGCAAGGGATTCAGCAGTGTGGGTTGTGGTTTCCACTGGCCCAGGGGCCTTGAAAGATACCACTTCAGTCTTAAGAAGTGTGAAGTTTGCTTTTGAGAAGTTCTTCACTGTGGTCTTTTGTGCAGGGGTGGGCGGGATGTGGATTTCCAGTGAGATTAATTTATGGTCTGATCTTACCAAAGAGGGATGTACTTCCGGTGGAGCATTTTGTCCCCATGTTTGTGATGATCAGGTCTAGTATATTGTCTCCTCTTGTGGGAATGGTGACTAGTTGTTCCATTGCATTTGAGTTTATGAATTCTAAGAACCTTTGGGCTAGAGTGTTGGGGCTTGAGTAATGTTCCCAGTCTATGTTTGGGTAGTTGAAGTCTCCCAAAATGATGGTATTTGGAGAGACATTCATACTCTCCAGTGTCTTCAGGAAGGTTGTGTGGGGTTCCTGAGTTTGAGAGGGTGGTCTGTAGCATGCTACAAACTGTAAGGCAGTTTTGCCTATGGTTAGTTGTACCTGGATAGTCTCCGATGCTTCGT